>NC_057804.1:549187164-549437154 GCF_018294505.1 Triticum aestivum
AGTCGGACGTTTGAGCGACATCACATAAAGGGCTTAAAAAGAAATGCCACAGTCGGACGTCTGAGCGACATCACATAAAGGGCTTTAAAAGAAATGCCACAGTCGGACGTCTGAGCGACATCGCATAAAGGGCTATAAAAGTAATGCCACAGTCGGACATCTGAGCGACATCGCATACAGGGCTAACAATAAATGTAAATACAAGTATGCCACCGTCGGACGTCTGAGCGACATCACAGACAGGGCTTGTAACAAAAGTGAATAACAAGATTAGTCCATTCATAAGAATAATCTTTTAACCAGATTTATCACACAGGTATTCCACCGGAGTTTTGTCACTGAGGCTGATACCTGACAAGATAAGATGAATATAGTACTTGAACATGTACAAGATGATTGAAAGATTTGTGACTCTGCAGAGTTGGTAATTGACTGACCATAGCCAACGGATTTCCGTAGTCACGAATGGACTAGTTCCTTTTATGGTATTTCAGTAGAAACACATTTAACTAGTACACACCTATTTCACCTCACGATGCCAGGAATCACCCTGGACAACGTCTAAGAAAAACTTTGAGATGGGGAGGTCACAACCTCGAATAGCATGGGATCAAATTTCTATACGCGCGCTCTAAGGGGTGCCCCCCTCTCGGTCCCAACCGGAAACACCCATGCCCCCCTGACCGGATGACGGGCTTTAATCCAGGGCCATCGAACCCTCATCTCGGCCTCTCTATTTGGTGTGTACCAGGAAAACGATTTGCAACTTACTAAGCCATATTCCTTTCGGAAAGCATGTGACAGTACAGGAAGGAAGGAATGGAAATGTGATTTGTTTCACCATGACACAGAAGTCAAATAATCCGGCATAAGACTGGCATGTCACAACACTACCATCTTACCCATCCTCATGCCATCACATGGCCATGCAAATATGTATCCCACAACATAATGCTTTCCGAAACTTGCTTTCCACTTATGTGCATGAAATATATATCATTCAAAGAAATGTTCATAAACATGCCATGACTATACTAAAATGCAAACATGCAACAACCACTCATCATATCAAGAGTTCAAACATGCTTTCCTGGTTCGGAGTAGTCGGAGTTTAACTGTGTGAAGTTTGCAGCTCCGTCACCTCCTCCGGTATCTACGGTATAAAAAAATACGTACGTAACGTAAACACCATGAGTGTACAGAAAAGTATTCCAAATATTTTTCAAATAAATATGAAAAAAAAACTAGACAGAAAGATAAAGAGGACAGAAAAAGAATCAATCAAAAACCATTTTCTGATTAAAAGTTATAAGAGTTTTGGTCCAAGGACCCATCTGTAATGAAACAGAAAGTTTCCAGGGGGTTCTGCGAAAAAGTCCAGAAAACGTTTCGTTTAAAAGAAACGGCTGAGAGACTGACAGGCGGGCTCCACCCGTCAGGTTTGAAATTTCAAACGGGGAAAACAGGGCGCGACGGCGCCCAAGAGGTGCGGTGGTCGCCGGCGGCGATCCACGGCGAGGCAAGGTGATCGGGGGTTACCTTGAGTATCAGTGCACCTTTCCGCGTCTGTGGGTGGTGGTGGTGGTCACCGGCGAGCACTGTGTCGACGGTGGCTCTTGCTTCGGCGGATGGCGGTTCGGGCAGCATGGATCTCGCCGGAGGGAGCTGCGGGGGTCAAATTGAAGTGGGGGTTAGCCTCCTGGTGGTGGTACGAGGCTACGGGCAAGAGTAGGGCGACGGAGGAGTTCTCGCCGGAGAGAATGTTGCCGGAGCCCGAGGCGGACGAAGGTGGCCGGAGTCGAAGAAGAAAGGCCCCTCGAGGCTCTTCCAGTGGCTAGGCGGGGTCTGTTGAGGTGGTGGAGTTGTGCGAGGGCAAGAGCACGCTCGGGGGGTGCTATTTATAGCCGGCCCGAGGCGGTTGCCGTGAACGGATAAGTCCGGCGAGTGATTACGACGGCGCTCTAGCTGGACAGTCGGCTTAGGAGCATGAGCATCATCTAGGTGGAGTATTGGTGCCATTTCAGCGTCCAACTCAGCACGGGAGGGGTGGTTACGGCCTGTCCTCGACGGAACGGCCGCACGGCACGTCGACGGCAGAGAACGCGCTCTGCGCATGCCAGGCCACGGAGACGGTGCTGCATGCATGCGTTGGCAAGGAAATGGCCACGCGGAGCTACAAGGAGGTTTGGGCGGTGCCGAACGGCATTATGCCGCAGTTTTGCTCCCTGTCGGCCGCCACGGTGGTTCTGCCGCCGCAAGACACGCCGGTGTAGGCGGGCCAGGGTGCCACCGATGCCAGGAACGCGCCAAGCACGCGTGTGAAGCTTCGGACAAGCAGGCCAGGCTGTGAGCAACTTGCCAAGTGCACTGTGGGCATGTGACTGAAACTCTGACGGAGGACGACAGTGCAATCTGAATTTAACTGAAGATGAACAGTAATAGTGCATGCAAGGTGTTCGACAGAATGATTTAGGCATGTAGGGATTTTTCCTTGAGCTGATTTTTGGTGGGGCGGTCTCTCATTGCATCTAGGGGTTGCCTTAATTTTGGTGGAATTTTTGGAGGAGTGGAGATATGAATTTCACCAAATTTGGCAAATCTGGTCCAAACTTGCAGAGAGTGAAATTTGAAATATTTGAAAAGAAGAAGAGTGGATCAAGATGGTTCTAGGTTGTGGGTACAAAGGACTATCCAGAAGGGTTGAGTTGAGGTCAAAAATCAAATGTATTAAGGTACTTGCTTTGCAAATCACCTAGGCCCAAAAGAAAAGACAGAATTATTTTGGGAAGAGAAATAATTGGAATAAAATCCAAAAATGGATTTTATTAGTTTGGACAGAATGTTTGGGTTGTACAAAAGTGGAAGGAGGGGCTTTGGGGAAGTTTTACCATAAGAGGCATGGTAAAACAAGAATGGATCAAACTCAAATAAAAGCCCAAAACCAAAAAGGTTTTCTTTTTAAAAGAAACTAAATCCAAGAAAGATTTTTGAGAGGACAAACTTAGAAGAGTGTTTTTAAGAAGGGTTTAAATGACCTTCTTCAAACCAAGCAAGGCTCTAACTGAAAACAAAAACCACAAAATTTTGGAGTGTCATGGCACCTACCCCCTTAGGAAAAATCTCGTCCCCGAGATTTAAGCTCATCCTTAAACAGGTGTGGGTGCTTTGTCCGAAGAAAATCCTCGCTCTCCCAAGTTGCTTCATTCTCGGTGTGATTGCTCCACTGAACTCTGAAAAACTTGATGGTTTTCTGTCGGGTCCTCCTCTCAGACTCTTCTAATATTTTTATTGGGTGCTCCCGGTAGGAGAGGTCTGGTTGTACGTCAATATTTTCATGTGACACTTGCTTCTCTGGGTTGCTCACGTACTTTCTCAACTGCGAGATGTGAAACATGTTGTGGATACCGGATAAATCTCCGGGTAGGTCTAGCTGGTAGGCTACCGTTCCTCTTCGGGCCACTATATGAAATGGTGCGATGAATCTTGGTGCTAGCTTTCCCTTAATCCTGAATCGCTGCAGACCCTTCATAGGAGAAACTCTTAGTTATACCAATTCTCCTGGTTTAAAACTTATTTCCTGATGCTTTCGATCGTAATAACTCTTCTGTCGACTCTGAGCTGTTTTGAGTCAATCTCTAATTGTTTTAACTTTCTCCTCGGCCTCCTTGAGCATATCTGGGCCGAAGATATGGCTGTCTCCGGTCTCTGACCAATTTAGTGGGGTACGGCATCTTCTCCCATACAGAGCTTCAAAGGGTGCCATTTGCAAGCTGGCTTGATAGCTGTTGTTGTATGCGAACTCTACATATGGCAAACCTTCTTCCCAACTGGTTCCGTAGGTGAGAATGCAGGCTCTCGGCATGTCTTCTAGGATTTGGTTCATGCGTTCAGTCTGCCCATCAGTCTGGGAATGGTATGCGGTACTGAATGCTAGTTGGGTTCCCAGTGCCTATTGTAGGTGATCCCAAAATCTAGAGACGAACTGTGTGCCTCTATCGGATATGATAGTTTTTGGGACTCCATGCAGGCAGACGATACGGGCAAGATAAAGTCTGGCCAGCCTCTGAGTGGTGTGGATTGTCTTCACCGGAATAAAATGTGCCACTTTGGTTAATCTGTCGGTTATGACCCATATGGCATCGTTTCCGTGTCGTGACCGTGGCAGTCCAACAATCAAATCCATTCCAATCTCGTCCCACTTCCACTCGGGTATCTTGTTTGGCTGTAACAGCCCGGCTGGTTTCTGGTGCTCGGCCTTGATACGTTGGCAAGAGTCACAGCATGCAATGAACGTGGCTATGTCTCTCTTCATACCGTGCCACCAAAAATTTCCCTGAAGGTCTTTGTACATTTTTGTCCCTCCAGGATGGATTGAATATGGAGCTGTGTGACATTCAGCCTAAATTTGCTGTTTGAGGTCCTTGATATTTGGTACGCAAAGTCTCTCTCCGTACCTCAATATTCCTTGCTCATCTATGTTGAATTCTGAGGCCTTGCCCAAACTCACTTTCCTTTTTATGCCTTCAATGCTGGGTTGTCTGTGCTGGGCTTCCTTGATCTTTTCCATCAGGGTAGGCTATATTTCCAGATTCGACACACTGCCTTCGGTAACCATTATTAAATTGAGTCTGGCAAATTCCTGTTGAAATTCTGGCCTCAACTTTGGTATACTGTCATCATCCGTGTTGGGATTCCGACTAAGGGCATCTGCCACAACATTTGCTTTTCCGGGATGATAGTGGATTCCAACATCATAATCCTTCACCAACTCTAACCAGCGTCGTTGCCGTAAATTAAGTTCCGGCTGTGTGAAAATATACTTAAGACTCTTATGGTCTGTGTATATTTCACAATGGTTTCCAAGCAGAAAGTGTCTCCATTCTTTGAGTGCATGGATGACTGCTGCCAATTCGAAGTCGTGGGTGGGATAATTCTCCTCATGTTTGCGAAGTTTTCTGGAGACATACGCAACTACCTTGCCTTCTTGCATCAATACGCATCTGAGGCCTTTCCGGGATGCGTCGCAATATACTTCAAAATTTTTGTGTATGTCTGGCACAATTAATACTGGTGCCGTTGTTAATTTGCTTTTTAGCTCCTGGAAACTTTTCTCACATGCTTCCGTCCATTCAAACTTATTGCCTTTCTTGAGCAATTGTGTCACGGGCTTCGCTATGGTGGAGAATCCTTCTATAAATCTCCGATAATAGCCAGCCATTCCCAAGAAACTCCGTACGTCCGTTACGTTAGCTGGTGGTTTCCAGCCAAGTACGGCCTTGACTTTTCCGGGTCTACTGCAATACCTTCTTGGGTTAGCACGTGGCCCAGAAAACCCACCTGTCTTAGCCAAAATTCACATTTTCTGAATTTGGTGTACAGTTGATGTTTCCTGAGTTCTCCGAGTACAATCCTGAGATGCTCGGCGTGCTCTTCTGGTGTTTTGGAGTATATCAGAATATCATCGATGAATACCACAACAAACTTGTCCATATACTTCATAAATACCTTGTTCATGAGGTGAACAAAATATGCGGGGGCGTTGGTTAGCCCTAATGGCATCACTGTGAACTCATACAGCCCATATCTGGAAGTGAAGGCGGTCTTGGGAATATCTTCTGTTCGCACTTTTAATTGGTGGTATCCTGATCTCAAGTCAATTTTTGAGAAGACTTTGGCCTGTGCGAGCTGATCAAATAAATCATTTATTCGGGGCATTGGGTATTTGTTCTTGATTGTGACCATGTTAAGAGCCCGATAATTAATACACAACCTCAGTGTTCCATCCTTCTTCTTGGCAAATAAAATTGGAGAACCCCAAGGTGAGGAGCTGGCTCGTATGTATTCTTTCTCCAATAATTCTTTTATTTTCTTCTTCAACTCTACCAATTCGGATGGTGCCATTCTATATGGTTTCTTGTAAATGGGAGCGGTTCCGGGTGCTAGTTCAATGCTAAATTCTATCTCTCTATCTGGTGGCATATCTGGTAGTTCTTCTGGGAATACGTCTGGAAATTCACATACTACTGGAACCTTGTTTAGCTGAGAAACGTCCACCTTGTTTAATCTTGGTTGTCGAGGTATATGTCTTTCTGTGGGTGAAACTTTTATTGTCTTACCGTGATGGTGTGTGAGAATCACGATCCGATTGAAGCAGTCAATAAAACCTTTGTTGGTGGTTAACCAATCCATCCCTAGGATGACATCCAGTCCTTTGCTTTCCAATACAATAAGGTTGGCGTAAAACTTTAATCCTTCAAATTCAATAACCACACCTTGACAGTAACTCTGGGTCACTTGCTTTATTCTAGGGGACTTGATGATCATTGATTTTTCCAAGGGAAGCATCGAAAAATTATTTTGCAAAGCAAAACTCTTCGAAATGAATGAGTGAGAAGCTCCAGAATCAAACAAAACCATAGCAGGTATTGTGTTGACGGGGTACGTACCGAGTACGATATCTGGGGCGTTCTGTGCTTCCTCTCGGGTCACGTGGTTCAGGTGACCTTTCCGGTGGTTGTTATTGGGGTTGAAATTGTTTTGCTTGGGCGCTGAATTATTGCCACCATTATTGGGCTTCGGGGTCGAGTTCCTTGGCTTGGGGCACTGCTTGGCATAGTGCCCTTCTTCTCCACAAGCATAACAAGTAACGCCTAGGCGATAGGTGAACTCCTTGTCTCTTGCATGGAAATTCTTGATTGGGCATGAATTCTCCGTTGGGGTTTTGTGTATTCCACCCTTCTGAAATTTCGTCTTGCTTCTGGGGTTGCGAGTAAACGTAGTCTGGTCCCTTTTGCGTTTGCGGATATCTTCCAGGCTACGTCACTCATTTTCCAGAGTAATGGCCTTATCCACCAGTGTTTTAAAATCTGGGAAGGTATGCAGAACCAGCTGGCATTTAAGGTGTCACATCCCTAGCTTCTGGCATTGCACTAATACTAGCCTTTGGTGATGCATCATGTTTACTTTTACAGAAAGTTGAAATGGGGATTGTTGAAACCCTAGCACCAAATGAAATTTAACTAGGTTCAATAAAAATATTTTCAATAACCCAGAATGCCCTTTGGAAATGTTCATAATTTCTGTTAGAGGTGAAAACCTCTTCCAAAAATGATGAACATATTTATAGGCTATTCCTGGATTTTTGAATTAAATTATATAGTATTTGCATTTGGGCATTTAATTGCTAATAATATTTTAAATGCTCAAATAATCACAAACTGAAATGTTTACTGTTGGAAATATTCCAAACAGTGGCCACAGTCAGTTGCATGATTTTTGGAAATGCTCTGGCATTTTTAATAAATCCAAACACAATTACAGAAAATAGAAAACAGTAACTAAAATAGAAATAAAAGACAGAGAAGGACTTACCTGGTGCCACCCGTGCAGCCCACCAGCCGGCCCAGTTCCCCGGCTGGCCCAGCCCGCCACCGCTACTCCCCTGTCGTCTTCCTCCTCGCCAGAAGGACGCGGACACCGCGACGCCGCCGTGCGCGCCACCTCCTCCCTGCCTGCGTGCTTCCTCGACGCCCTGGCTTTCTCTGGAGATGCCACGCGCGTTCCTGAACCCAACCGCTCACTCCCGTCCTCTCTCCCCTCCTCTGTTTCTCTCCCTCGCGACCACCGAGCGTGCCCGTCGCCGCCGTTCGCTGCCACCTTGGCCACCGACCACCCCTCGCCCTGCCGATGAGTCCAGAGGCTCCGCCTCGACGCCCTCACCCTCTCCATTGAGCTACACCCCGCCGGGAGGCCTGCTCCACCGTCACTGCCATCGTCTTCAACCTCGGGCATCCGAGATGCCGCCGGCCGATTCGTCTGCCCCAGGTCGTCAACGAGCAAGCCGAACCCCTCCTCGTGATCACTGTGAGCTCCTACGTCGATTACCCCTCTTCCCCGGCCTCTCCACGCTCCCTAGCCACGGCTCCACCTCCGGCCGAAGCTCTGCTCCGCCATGGCCGCAGCTCGCGCGCTCCCCGTGCTCCGCTCGTTACTCCCCTGCAATAGGCGTGCTCCGGAGCGCCTCCCCTCGTCGCTGCCTTGCTCAGACCCCTCGCTTGTGAGCCCTAGCCGCAACGCCGCACCTCACCGAGCTCCGGCCGTCGCGCTTGCCATCGCCGCTGTCACTACGGTCCACCCCAGCGCGAGCTGATGGCTCCGTTGGATGCGGACGAGCACTAGCGTCTCACAGGACTAAACCGCGCTCGAAACCGCGGCCTACAGCTCGATCCCGAGCGTCGCCGCCGCGAGCCGTGGTCGCCGCCGTTTAAACGCCGGCGCATTAGCCCAGTCGACCAGGGGGTTTGACCTCCCCTGGGTCAATGACATGTGGGCCCGGCCCTGGCTAATTCTAGTTTAGGATTAATTTAAAGTTAATCAATTCTGTTAATTAATCGTGACACTGACAGCAGGGCCCCACCTGCGAATTAAGTATAGATTAGTTTCTGTTTAGTTTTAAACTAATCCAGTGGCCCCACCCGTCAGCTTTGACCCTGCTGACGTGGCCTTTGACCCGGCCCCACCTGCCATTGACACTAAACAGCCCTGGGTCACTGACCAATGGACCCCACTGGTCAGGTTTGACCTGGAGGCGCCCTGTTGACCTGCTGACGTCAAGGTGATGACATGCTGACGCCATAATTCATTTTCTGGAATTATTTTAATTCTAAATAATCAGAAATTCCAGAAAATTGTAAAAACTTCTAAAAATCATAGAAATTCAACCGTAACTCCAAATTAAATAAATTATATATGAAAAATTATCAGAAAAATTCAAGGAATCCATCTGTACCATTTTCATGCATGTTAGAACAACTTATAGGTGCTGTTTAGCACAAATCATTAAAGGGCATTTGAATAATCACATATGGAGTTTGAATTTGAATTTTATATTCAAACCAACTTCATTTAATCTGTTGCTAGTTGCATTAGCCCAAAACACATTCATTTTGCCATGTCATGATCATGCATCATATTGTGCATTGCATTGATTGTGTTCCCTTCTGTGTTGCCGGTATTTGTCCCCTCTCGATAGACGCGATACCGATGATGTGATCGTTGACACTGATGAAGACTCACTGTTATCTTCAGAAGTGCCAGGCAAGCAAAACCCCCCCTTGTTCATTCCGATACAATCCTACTCTCTCGCTCCTGCTCTCTTTTACTGCATTAGGACAACACCGATTCATCTGTTACCTGCTGCGGTAGCTGAACCCCTTTATCCTTTGCATGACCTGTCATTGCCACAGTAAATAGATGAAACCCACTAGCATGAGTAGGAGTTGTTTGAGCCCTGATGTGCCTACTCATTCATGTTTGTTTGTCATGCCTGCTACTGCTTAGAGTTGAGTCAGGTCTGATTCATCGGGGATGAATCAGAGGCGTGTGAACATGTCCTACTGTGTGAGAGTTAAGTGTGTGAACACGATTTGGTAAAGGTAGCGGTGAGAGGCCATGTAGGAGTACATGGTGGGTTGTCTCATTGCAGCCGTCCTCAGGAACTGAGTTCTGTGTTTGTAATCCATGATTCAGTTACTACCATACATTGGGCCCTGAAATATGACCCCGCTCGACTTCTTATTCACCCTAGTCCTCTGTCCAGGAGTTGCAAGTAGTTTCTGGTGTTTGTAGTATGCTGGAGGCCGTGGACAGCGCTGACCGTAGGGGTGGGCTGTGATGCGGTAGGCACGTGGCCGGGTAAACCGGGCGCCCGTTTGGTGTCACGGAACCCTGTTCACATCGTTTGGGGCTGTGAGCGAAACTCCGGCCGGATCTCCTCATGGATGGAACCCGAATAGGCGATAAACCTGGACTAGAGACTTGAGTGTTTAGATAGGTCGTGGTCTACACCCACGTCGGCTTTCGCTTGAAGTCTGCCGAGCACATGTCGTGTGCAGACGCTAAGTGGTGGAAACATGTATGAAGAAGTACACCCCTGCAGGGTTAATATCATCTATTCGAATAGCCGTGTCCGCGGAAAAGGACTTCTGGGTTGCTTATATCAGTTCATAGACAAGTGAAAGTGGATACTCTAAAATACGCAAGATAAGCGTGAGTGCTATGGATGGCGTTCTCGTAGGGAGACGGGAGTGGATCCATAGTGGTGTATTGATATGGTGAATATGTGGACTCGTGTGCGCCACCTCAAAAGAGTTACTTGCAGTCGTAGTTCAGGATAGCCACCGAGTCAAAGCTGGCTTGCTGCAGTTAAACCCCACCATCCCTTTGTTGATAATGATGCATATGTAGATAGTTCTGATGTAAGTCTTGCTGGGTACATTTGTACTCACGTTTGCCTATTTTATGTTTTTGCAGAGAGACTTCAGTCTCACTAGTATTTCCGCGTGGTCTTCGATGTTTAGCTTGTTACCTCAGCTACGATCTTGTGCCTCGGCAGGATCTGGTAGATAGTCAGGCTTCTCAGCCTTTTTCATTTATAGATGTCTGTACTCAGACATGATAGCTTCCGCTTGTGCTTTGATTTGAATGCTCTGAGTGTTGGGTCGTGAGACCCCTGTTTGTAATATCTCGCTCCTCGGAGCCTATTGAATAAATTACTTGAGTCGTAGAGTCATTTTGTGATGCCATGTTGTATTGCACATATCGAGCATATTGTGTGTATGTTATTGAAATGCTTGGTATGTGTGGGATCTGACCATCTAGTTGTTTATCTTTAGTAGCCTCTCTTACGGGGAAATGTCTCCTAGTGTTTCCACTGAGCCATGGTAGCTTGCTACTGCTCCGGAACACTTAGGCTGGCCGGCATGTGTCCTTCTTCGTTCCTGTGTCTGTCCCTTCGGGGAAATGTCACGCGATGAATACCGGAGTCCTGTTAGCCCGCTACAGCCCGGTTCACCGGAGTCCTGCTAGCCCAGTGCTACAGCCTGGATTCACTCGCTGATGACCGACACGTTCGATGCTGGGTCATGGATGCCTGTCCCTGTAAGTCTGTGCCACTTTGGGTTTACGACTAGCCATGTCAGCCCGGGCTCCTTATCATATGGGTGCTAGCGACACTATCATATACGTGTGCCAAAAGGCGCAAACGGTCCCGGGCAAAGGTAAGGCGACACCCGTGGGGATACCGTGCGTGAGGCCGCAAAGTGATATGAGGTGTTACATGCTAGATCGATGTGACATCGAGTCGGGGTCCTGACAGCGTTGGTATCAGAGCTTGACTGCCTGTAGGATTACCAAGCCAAACTGGTCGAAGTTGAGTCTAGAAATTCTTTAGTTATATAAGGGAATTGATTGTGGGATGGAACGTAAGGCTCTTTTACTCCTTATACCTCATGACCTTCTGATCTGAGTCATCTTATCTTTCCTGCGGGGATTAAGAACTAGGCTATCTCTTCTTTCTATTAGGATCACGTGTTACTAATTAGTAGACTTATAAGATTGTTGGATTAAGCCTCAGTTCAGTTCCTACTATTTCTGTATGTTAACTGTTGATCTCGAACCCTTGATATTGTGCTTCTGAGTGGTTATGCCACCATTCTTGTGAATGTCTCAAATCTTTTCTGAGCATTTACAGCCGTTATGCTGTCCGAGTCATCCCAGGTTTCTAAATAGTCCGATGCATTTGCAAATCCCTTCCTTCTGTTTCCGATGTTCCCATGGGCCAGATTAACCACACTAATCAGTGAGTTGAGGTAATTCGTTGCCTTGACATATATGTTGGAGCTATTATTATGGCCCTAGGTGTTTTAGGGAGTCACCTAGTAATCTAGCAATGTTTTGTGTTCCCAGTGTGATGATTCTGGCTTTTATTCTCGAAAGCATCCCGTGATGCTACTTAGTAGTAGGTATTCTACTCCTTGGGCTTTGAACCCGAGATTCACTCTACTTACTTCATGTTGATAGTGTTTGCTAGTTCCTTTAGGATATTAGTAACCTTTGCGATAGTCCTTAAAGTCCGTGGTATCTTCTTCTTCCAAATACCATGAACTACTTATGGCAGAAGTTCCTCGTTGAACTGAAATATCACAACAGGATTATTCTTGATGAGTTCTCCGTTATATATATTGTGACTCTGCCAGTTCTACTTTTCTGCATGAGTTATCCGGAAGAAACATGTGGAATTCGTCCGACATGCTAAACCATGCATCCACAACTCAGAAAATCATATGTTCCTTGAGTTGTCTCTCTTTAGTTGCATTCTGACCCTCGTCTATCAATTGATAGCCAGGAGTATGCGTGCGTTCGTTTATCGATGCCTATTACTCTTGTGGTCCGTCAAGCCATTCTATCGCAGAATGACTAGGAGAAACAAACTCCAGTACCTCTTCCATATCCAGGATTGGGTCAAAACAATTGTACTCCGCAGATCAAAATGCCAATCCAGCTTTTGCTCTGTTCTACCTTGGAGTATTACCATCTTTTATATCGGGATTGTTATAGGAATTGCACACCATCCTATGAACTCTTGGTACAGTGATACTTTTGCCATCATTGTTCATTCCTCGGTTCCTGTGTTATTGTAACCGGAATGCCGACAAATGAATCATGGCGTGTGAAATCAATACTCCCAGCAACCTCGTTGCTTGGTAGTTAAAGGATAATAATTTCAATCTTAGCATGTTGGTTTTTAAATCATCCCTCTAAGACTGATCGTGCTACCTAGTCCTTATTTCGGTGCACCCTTCGATTGATGAGTTAGGATCTTGTCAAGTCCTCACTCATTTGATCATATCGTCTTGCCCTCAAGAGCAAGATTGTTCTCGAGCTTAGTAACATACCGGTGGCTCGTGATTCTCTGAATATCTTCTCAGAAGTATTACCGGGTTGTCACCTGACCGCTATGTTGAGTTCGTGATCAAGTTGGTTTCTTGTGAACCACCTTCTCTCCAAGAATCGGTGTTAGATATCCCTGAGCTAGTTGGTTAAACTAGACAACAACTTGGAGAGTTGGAAGATAAAAGCTTGTCTGACTCAGTTCGTTCCAAAGGGTTATTCTTGCGTAGTGTGTGTTGAAGAAAGATGATATCTTCATCGATTGGTCCTTGTGATCAGTTGCTGGACCTATTGTCTTATCAATCCTTTGATTTGAGTATGGGCTATCGTCAAATCAAATCAGTACCAACGATGCTCGTAATGTTGTCTTATTCGTGGTTGATCCCTCGAGCATACACCATTACATCTTTGGTCTGACCAATGCTATCACCGTGTTCACTTAACTATGGAATTCCTTTTAAAAGGAAACCCGGATGAATTGTTGTTGAGCCCATTGACAACATCCTTATCTCCTCCATGATTTTGTTGAACATTAAGCTGGTGTTGGAAATTTTTGAAAGCATTTGTTCATGCTAGCTCATGAAGCAAATGTTCGGATGTAAGAAGTGACTTCCTCCAGTCCATGTGCATTTGATGCAAGTTGCCGCCGTGGATTCGAGAAAGTCAATGTTGTTTCCTTTGGAATCATCCCAAATCAGTCATGCATACGTGCGAAGTATTCTGTGGTTCGGAGACTTGCAACCTCCATTCTATATGGGTCCCTAGCACACCAAGCCACTGATTGATTTGTTCAAGATTAATAAGTTTTAAGTGCTAGTCCCGAAGGTACCAGACGGATTTGTACAAAACTTCGATATCCTCGCTGATGGTTCCCCCTCCTGAACTCGGTAGTGTTTTATTATAAGACTACTTTGTGGTCATGCTTGTCTTGGACAACGTGTTCACATGTTTGTAGCAGAACCAGCTCATGTTTTGGAGCTTGCTATCGTAGTTCATTTCCCGAGAATCTCGCAACGTCATCTCGTCGAATTGTGTTGCAAACTTTCATTTTTCTTCCTAGACTCGATGAGTCTGGAATATCCTGACACCAACCAGATCTGAATCTCAGGCAGATATGATGGTTTGGAACATTTCCCAAGAACTATAATATTGGTCCCTTGATAACCGGTAAAGTGGATGTCGTGGCCAGCACCACCCAGCCGAGAGACCTATTATTGTAGTATCTTGATTAAAGAAGTTGGCCACCTCCCTATAAGGATTTCGTAGGGTTTACCTCCCTAGTTGTTCCTTATGGATTCTTGTGTTCCCGAAGTCCGACCTTTTACTTGATGTTCTAGATATCAAACCATATCTATGAATGGGTTACACTAGCACATCAAGGAGAACATTAGAAGCGGAGTGCTAAATGTCTCTCGGTCGATCATCCAGATTTTATTTCCTTGGCCCCGCCAAGGGTGAAATCTGAGAAGGTGTTATCTTCCTTTGCATCTGCATCCTCCATCACCATTCATCATGGTAGTAAGTTGTGTTATCGGACCCTTGACACGGATGTTGGTAAAACCTTGATGATTATGGAATTGCTCAAGTTCTTGAGAGCACGCACAAGCGTTAGGTGTTATCGCCGGCACTAACCGGGATTGCTCCTAGTCTCGTTGGTTATGCTATAACCACTTCCACAGTGAATTCACTCTCTATTGTTGGGTTCTTCCCCAGTTACCAGAATCATTCCCAGCATTTGCATTTTGTTCCCAGCTTGCACCGCTAATGTGCCATTCTACCATGGGTCTCTTCCACCTCCGGTGATAAGCAAATTCATCCATTACGTTGTCTTCAACAAGGTAATCCACATCATCCAAGTCCGAGTATGCCATTCTACCGACCCCCTTCAAACGATCGTGTGAATTGCCTTATGCTGGTATGAAGAGTTTCATTGATCTCTGAATCAAAGGTAATTCTTTTTGCCACTTAAAATAATACCCTACGATCACCCACCTCCAGGATGTTTCGTCGTGGTATCATGGCAATTCAACTCCTCGCTACGTTAACAATCGATTACCACCTTCTTAAGTGTGGAATCGTTGTCTACCTGGTGAACCTTCGTCATCCGTTTCATTCCACCCCTCTTGATGTGTATCTCGTGTCTCAACCCGAGAGATGGTTCTAAGTCTCATTCCGTGAGTTAATCCTGAGTTGTTCGATCTTCGAGAAGACCGATCCTTCCAGAGTTTTCCTTTCCTCTTCTTGTCATGATTAGCTGAAGATCTCAGAGCGAGACGACAAGACAAAGATGGTGTTCAAGCAACGTTCATTTGAAGTACACCCTGGATCGTGAAGATTGTGCTAGTTTGCGTTCCCCTTTCACCTTACCCTACGCTTGAATCTCGAGACGAGATTCTTGTTTAGTGGGGGTGAGTTGTCACATCCCTAGCTTCTGGCATTGCACTAATACTAGCCTTTGGTGATGCATCATGTTTACTTTTACAGAAAGTTGAAATGGGGATTGTTGAAACCCTAGCACCAAATGAAATTTAACTAGGTTCAATAAAAATATTTTCAATAACCCAGAATGCCCTTTGGTAATGTTCATAATTTCTGTTAGAGGTGAAAACCTCTTCCAAAAATGATGAACATATTTATAGGCTATTCCTGGATTTTTGAATTAAATTATATAGTATTTGCATTTGGGCATTTAATTGCTAATAATATTTTAAATGCTCAAATAATCACAAACTGAAATGTTTACTGTTGGAAATATTCCAAACAGTGGCCACAGTCAGTTGCATGATTTTTGGAAATGCTCTGGCATTTTTAATAAATCCAAACACAATTACAGAAAATAGAAAACAGTAACTAAAATAGAAATAAAAGACAGAGAAGGACTTACCTGGTGCCACCCGTGCAGCCCACCAGCCGGCCCAGTTCCCCGGCCGGCCCAGCCCGCCACCGCTACTCCCCTGTCGTCTTCCTCCTCGCCAGAAGGACGCGGACACCGCGACGCCGCCGTGCGCGCCACCTCCTCCCTGCCTGCGTGCTTCCTCGACGCCCTGGCTTTCTCTGGAGACGCCACGCGCGTTCCCGAACCCAACCGCTCACTCCCGTCCTCTCTCCCCTCCTCTGTTTCTCTCCCTCGCGACCACCGAGCGTGCCCGTCGCCGCCGTTCGCTGCCACCTTGGCCACCGACCACCCCTCGCCCTGCCGATGAGTCCAGAGGCTCCGCCTCGACGCCCTCACCCTCTCCATTGAGCTACACCCCGCCGGGAGGCCTGCTCCACCGTCACTGCCATCGTCTTCAACCTCGGGCATCCGAGATGCCGTCGGCCGATTCGTCTGCCCCAGGTCGTCAACGAGCAAGCCGAACCCCTCCTCGTGATCACTGTGAGCTCCTACGTCGATTACCCCTCTTCCCCGGCCTCTCCATGCTCCCTAGCCATGGCTCCACCTCCGGCCGAAGCTCTGCTCCGCCATGGCCACAGCTCGTGCGCTCCCCGTGCTCCGCTCGTTACTCCCCTGCAATAGGCGTGCTCCGGAGCGCCTCCCCTCGTCGCTGCCTTGCTCAGACCCCTCGCCTGTGAGCCCTAGCCGCAACGCCGCACCTCACCGAGCTCCGGCCGTCGCGCTTGCCATCGCCGCCGTCACTACGGTCCACCCCAGCGCGAGCTGATGGCTCCGTTGGATGCGGACGAGCACTAGCGTCTCACAGGACTAAACCGCGCTCGAAACCGCGGCCTACAGCTCGATCCCGAGCGTCACCGCCGCGAGCCGTGGTCGCCGCCGTTTAAACGCCGGCGCATTAGCCCAGTCGACCAGGGGGTTTGACCTCCCCTGGGTCAATGACATGTGGGCCCGGCCCTGGCTAATTCTAGTTTAGGATTAATTTAAAGTTAATCAATTCTGTTAATTAATCGTGACACTGACAGCAGGGCCCCACCTGCTAATTAAGTATAGATTAGTTTCTGTTTAGTTTTAAACTAATCCAGTGGCCCCACCCGTCAGCTTTGACCCTGCTGACGTGGCCTTTGACCCGGCCCCACCTGCCATTGACACTAAACAGCCCTGGGTCACTGACCAGTGGACCCCACTGGTCAGGTTTGACCTGGAGGCGCCCTGTTGACCTGCTGACGTCAAGGTGATGACATGCTGACGCCATAATTCATTTTCTGGAATTATTTTAATTCTAAATAATCAGAAATTCCAGAAAATTGTAAAAACTTCTAAAAATCATAGAAATTCAACCGTAACTCCAAATTAAATAAATTATATATGAAAAATTATCAGAAAAATTCAAGGAATCCATCTGTACCATTTTCATGCATGTTAGAACAACTTATAGGTGCTGTTTAGCACAAATCATTAAAGGGCATTTGAATAATCACATATGGAGTTTGAATTTGAATTTTATATTCAAACCAACTTCATTTAATCTGTTGCTAGTTGCATTAGCCCAAAAACACATTCATTTTGCCATGTCATGATCATGCATCATATTGTGCATTGCATTGATTGTGTTCCCTTCTGTGTTGCCGGTATTTGTCCCCTCTCGATAGACGCGATACCGATGATGTGATCGTTGACACTGATGAAGACTCACTGTTATCTTCAGAAGTGCCAGGCAAGCAAAACCCCCCTTGTTCATTCCGATACAATCCTACTCTCTCGCTCCTGCTCTCTTTTACTGCATTAGGACAACACCGATTCATCTGTTACCTGCTGCGGTAGCTGAACCCCTTTATCCTTTGCATGACCTGTCATTGCCACAGTAAATAGATGAAACCCACTAGCATGAGTAGGAGTTGTTTGAGCCCTGATGTGCCTACTCATTCATGTTTGTTTGTCATGCCTGCTACTGCTTAGAGTTGAGTCAGGTCTGATTCATCGGGGATGAATCAGAGGCGTGTGAACATGTCCTACTGTTTGAGAGTTAAGTGTGTGAACACGATTTGGTAAAGGTAGCGGTGAGAGGCCATGTAGGAGTACATGGTGGGTTGTCTCATTGCAGCCGTCCTCAGGAACTGAGTTCTGTGTTTGTGATCCATGATTCAGTTACTACCATACATTGGGCCCTGAAATATGACCCCGCTCGACTTCTTATTCACCCTAGTCCTCTGTCCAGGAGTTGCAAGTAGTTTCTGGTGTTTGTAGTATGCTGGAGGCCGTGGACAGCGCTGACCGTAGGGGTGGGCTGTGATGCGGTAGGCACGTGGCCGGGTAAACCGGGCGCCCGTTTGGTGTCACGGAACCCTGTTCACATCGTTTGGGGCTGTGAGCGAAACTCCGGCCGGATCTCCTCATGGATGGAACCCGAATAGGAGATAAACCTGGACTAGAGACTTGAGTGTTTAGGTAGGTCGTGGTCTACACCCACGTCGGCTTTCGCTTGAAGTCTGCCGAGCACATGTCGTGTGCAGACGCTAAGTGGTGGAAACATGTATGAAGAAGTACACCCCTGCAGGGTTAATATCATCTATTCGAATAGCCGTGTCCGCGGAAAAGGACTTCTGGGTTGCTTATATCAGTTCATAGACAAGTGAAAGTGGATACTCTAAAATACGCAAGATAAGCGTGAGTGCTATGGATGGCGTTCTCGTAGGGAGACGGGAGTGGATCCATAGTGGTGTATTGATATGGTGAATATGTGGACTCGTGTGCGCCACCTCAAAAGAGTTACTTGCAGTCGTAGTTCAGGATAGCCACCGAGTCAAAGCTGGCTTGCTGCAGTTAAACCCCACCATCCCTTTGTTGATAATGATGCATATGTAGATAGTTCTGATGTAAGTCTTGCTGGGTACATTTGTACTCACGTTTTCCTATTTTATGTTTTTGCAGAGAGACTTCAGTCTCACTAGTATTTCCGCGTGGTCTTCGACGTTTAGCTTGTTACCTCAGCTACGATCTTGTGCCTCGGCAGGATCTGGTAGATAGTCAGGCTTCTCAGCCTTTTTCATTTATAGATGTCTGTACTCAGACATGATAGCTTCCGCTTGTGCTTTGATTTGAATGCTCTGAGTGTTGGGTCGTGAGACCCCTGTTTGTAATATCTCGCTCCTCGGAGCCTATTGAATAAATTACTTGAGTCGTAGAGTCATGTTGTGATGCCATGTTGTATTGCACATATCGAGCATATTGTGTGTATGTTATTGAAATGCTTGGTATGTGTGGGATCTGACCATCTAGTTGTTTATCTTTAGTAGCCTCTCTTACGGGGAAATGTCTCCTAGTGTTTCCACCGAGCCATGGTAGCTTGCTACTGCTCCGGAACACTTAGGCTGGCCGGCATGTGTCCTTCTTCGTTCCTGTGTCTGTCCCTTCGGGGAAATGTCACGCGATGAATACCGGAGTCCTGTTAGCCCGCTACAGCCCGGTTCACCGGAGTCCTGCTAGCCCAGTGCTACAGCCTGGTTTCACTCGCTGATGACCGACACGTTCGATGCTGGGTCATGGATGCATGTCCCTGTAAGTCTGTGCCACTTTGGGTTTACGACTAGCCATGTCAGCCCGGGCTCCTTATCATATGGATGCTAGCGACAGTATCATATACGTGAGCCAAAAGGCGCAAACTGTCCCGGGCAAAGGTAAGGCGACACCCGTGGGGATACCGTGCGTGAGGCCGCAAAGTGATATGAGGTGTTACCGGCTAGATCGATGTGACATCGAGTCGGGGTCCTGACATAAGGGCGGGTGCCAGGCCTTCCAAGAATTTTTCCATCTTCTTGCTCTCGGTCATGCACTCTTCATTGGCGTAGCGAGACAACAGAGTAAATTGGTTGTTGTATTCTGACACTGTCATGGTCCTTTGTTTGAGGTCATCAAATTCACTCTTCTTGATTTTCATAACACTCTTAGGAATTTGTGCCCCATGAAAACCTTCTTTGAAGTCCTCCCGGGTTATTTCATTTTCGTTGGGGTGCATGTGCAGGAAGTTTTCCCACCACGATGCGGCTGCTCCTGTGAGATAATGTGGTGCATATAATACTTTCTCACGGTCTGAACACTATGCAATAATTAATTTTCGCTCCATGTCTCGAAGCCAGTCGTCAGCCTCAAGAGGCTTGTCAGTATGAGAGAATGTTGGAGGACGCGTCTTCTGTAACTCAGATAATTTGGATGGCTGTTGATACTGACCACGGTTACTTCCCATATTGATGAATTGGTTCATCATTTCCAGGTGTTGTTGCTGACTCTGTTCATACAGACGACACACTTGTGTAAAAGCTGTTTCACTGTCCTGTTGACTTGTCTGTCCCTGAGTGAAATTGTGGTTTTGCGGTGTGCCATAATTTTCTTCTGGCTGATTTGGCATGGAGTGCGTCCAAGGACGAGACATCTTTCACTCTGGGGATATATTTTGTGAAACTCGTAAGACAAGAAAGAGAGTCGCAAAAGTCAATAAAATCGCACATAAAGCCAATTTTAAAACTCCAAGATACTTTTGAAAATACATGATTTCGCGCGGAGAAGGACTATTACATATCTTACACGCAAGCATAATTATACATTACATCACTCAGGATATGCATACATAATCCTGACATGTTATTTAACTAGTGCACTTCTCCAGATCCTACTTGATGCGCAAACAGGCTACTTCTCACAACCTATGTACACACAAACATATTACACAAGTCGGTACATCGCATGGCGTCTATGCGTACTCAGTCGGAGATGGTGAGGATCTCCCTTGGCCTGCCGAGGGTGAGACGCAGTGACGTTGGGGAATCAACTTCCTTCTCGCTAATAGGTTCCAGGCGAGGAACGCTGTGCTGAGCTGATGGAGCAGGTGCCATAGGCGGAGTACCCTGAATAAGAGTGGGCAAAATAGGTGGAGTAGCACGTATGGGAGTGGGTGCAAAAAGTGGTGCAGTGTGAACGGGAGTTGGTGCAATAGCTTGGTTAAATTCCTCAGTGGTAGGCAGACGACGTGTAGTAGCCAGAATGGTAGGTGAATGAGAAGCTGAGGACGAGATAAACGTCGGCGGTGGAGCGGTGTGTAGGAGTTCCCTCCTGTTAGCAGCACAGCCATGAACTGAGTCCATGCGGGCAGCTACGAGGTCATCCACCATGCTGTCGAAGGATGCCTCCAGGGCTCGGTGGTACTCGACAAGCATCTCAAAAGCCTCGTCATGCTCTCCTCTGGGGCAAGAGAAAGAGTAGTGACAGGTGTAAGGCACATGGCATGGAAGGTAGTGGTAGCGACGGGTCTTCATTGCAGGAAGGACATCCCGAAGACGAGCTATCGCCTCGCGGGCTGCCATCTGCATAGCATGCCTCTCTGTAGGCATGGCTCTCCCCAAGAAACGGAAGTAGTGCATCTCAACACGCCCTCCCCTGAATTGCACCGCGGCCTGGTGCATGGTCAGACTGTCGTTGATCTTGTGCGGATAAAGTGTGAAGACTGGGCGCACAGATGGCCCCATCGCGACCTGAACGATGAAGGAGAGGAGTTTGACAAACCCCTCAGGCACGTTGGCGAACATTTGAGACTCGCAGTCGTTGCGGGCCATCTACAAAAGTAGGCAAAATTCTGAATGATCAGATCATAAAATTTTATGCTGACTGTCAGAAAAATGACTACATTTGTAAAACATGAATAAACTCTATCCTGATAATAACCAATTAGCGATCGCACCTAGTGGCTTCCTACAGTCAGCCTAGCTCTGGTTACTAAGTCTGTCACGACCGGTTTTTCAATAAATTAATTATTGAGAAAATCGATCTTTAGAGTCCAGTATAGGAAAAGTCATCCTTACTGGTAGACAAATACTTGATGAACAGAGGACCAGTAGCATTAAATTTATTACAGGTTTGAGCTGAGGCTGCTCAACAAATTATAAAAACTCGCCAATATCTTACATAAGGGCGGTTATGACACAGGGGTGAGGTGGCATGCTACTACCTCGAGGTAAAAAGTGGGTGGTGGATAACTTGACTCCTAACTGGCAGCTCATCGAGCGTTGAGGTGAGGCTCGACGAATTTATTTCTGGGGTTGCAGAAGCGGATAATACAGTGACCAAAACAGGAACACACGGGACTGACTAGGACTCCTCTAGGCGTCGGACTCGCTATTAAACTCTTCATCCATGAGATCGCCTTCATCAACATCTGGCCAAATCAACAAGCCAGATGAGTACTTTGAAAGTACTCGCAAGACAGTTCAGACAAAAGATATAATCAATGAATGCATGGATGCGTCAAGAATAAAAATGATGCTCATACAACAATAATAATATTTATGCACGACTTGATAAGTAAACCAATAAATGAAAACCGATCGGGTGTCTGGAGCGACGCCTTGAAAGGTAAACAAATAAAACTCATGCCGCAGTCGGGCGTCTAAGCGACACCACATAAAGGGCTTGAAAAGAATGCCTCAGCCGGACGTCTGAGCGACGTCACAGACAGGGCTTGAAAAGAAATGCCACTGTCAGACGTCTGAGCAACATCACATAAAGGGCTTTAAAAGAAATGCCACAGTCGGACGTCTGAGCGACATCACATAAAGGGCTTAAAAAGAAAGACCACAGTCGGACATCTGAGCGACATCACATAAAGGGCTTAAAAAGAAATGCCACAGTCGGACGTCTGAGCGACATCACATAAAGGGCTTTAAAAGAAATGCCGCAGTCGGACGTCTGAGCGACATTGCATAAAGGGCTTTAAAAGAAATGCCACAGTCGGACGTCTGAGCGACATCGCAGACAGGGCTTACAATAAATGTAAATACAAGTAGGCCACCGTCAGACGTCTAAGCGACATCACAGACAGGGCTTGTAACAAAAGTGAAATAACAAGATTAGTCCATTCACAAGAATAATCTTTTAACCGGATTTATCACACAAATATTCCACCGGTGTTTTGTCACCGAGGTTGATACCTAACAAGATAAGATGAATATAGTACTTGAACATGTACAAGATGATTGAAAGATTTGTGACTCTGCAGAGTTGGTAATTGACTGACCACAGCCAACGGATTTCCGTAGTCATGAATGGACTAGTTACGTTTATGGTATTTCAGTAGAAACACATTTAACTAGTACACACCTATTTGACCTCACGATGCCAGGAATCACCCTGGACAATGTCCAAGAAAAACTTTGGGACGGGCAGGTCACAACCTCGAATAGCATGGGATCAAATTTCTGTACACGCGCTCTAAGGGGTGCCCCCCTCTCGGTCCCAACCGGAAACACCCATGCCCCCTGACCAGATGACGGGCTTTAATCTAGGGCCACGGAACCCTCATCCCGGCCTCTCTATTTGGTGTGTACCAGGAAAATGATTTGCAACTTACTAAGCCATATTCCTTTCGGAAAGCATGTGATAGTACAGGAAGGAAGGAATGGAAATGTGATTTGTTTCACCATGACACGGAAGTCAAATAATCCGGCATAAGACTGGCATGTCACAACACTGCCATCTTACCCATCCTCATGCCATCACGTGGCCATGCAAATATGTATCCCACAACATAATGCTTTCCAAAACTTGCTTTCCACTTATGTGCATGAAATATATATCATTCAAAGAAATGTTCATAAACATGCCATGACTATACTAAAATGCAAACATGCAACAAAATCATCATATCAAGAGTTCAAACATGCTTGCCTGGTTCGGAGTAGTCGGAGTTTAACTGTGTGAAGTTTGCAGCTCCGTCACCTCCTCCAGTATCTACGGCATAAAAAAATACGTACGTAACGTAAATACCGTGAGTGTACAGAAAAGTATTCCAAATATTTTTCAAATAAATATGAAAAAAACTAGACAGAAAGATAAAGATGACAGAAAAAGAATGAATCAAAAACCATTTTCTGATTAAAAGTTATAAGAGTTTTGGTCCAAGGACCCATCTGTAATGAAACAGAAAGTTTCCAGGGGGTTCTACAGAAAAGTCCCGAAAACGTTTCTTTTAAAAGAAATGCCTGAGAGACTGACAGGCGGGCTCCACCCGTCAGGTTTGAAATTTCAATCGGGGAAAATAGGGTGCGACGGCGCCCGAGAGGTGCGGTGGTCGCCGGCGGCGATCCACGGTGAGGCAAGGTGATCGGGGGTTACCTTCGGTATCAGTGCACCTTTCCGCGTCTGTGGGTGGTGGTGGTGGTCACCGGCAAGCATTGTGTCGACAGCGGCTCTTGCTCCGGCGGACGGCGGTTCGGGCAGTCGTGGATCTCGCCGGAGGGAGCTGCGGGGGTCAAATTGAAGTGGGGGTTAGCCTCCTGGTGGTGGTACGAGGCTACGAGCAAGAGTAGGGCGACAGAGGAGTTCTCACCAGAGAGAACGTTGCCGGAGCCCGAGGCGGACGAAGGTGGCTGGAGTCGAAGAAGAAAGGCCCCTCGAGGATCTTCCAGTGGCTAGGCGGGGTCTGGTGAGGTGGTGGAGTTGTGCGGGGGCGAGAGCAAGCTCGGGGGGTGCTATTTATAGCCGGCCCAAGGCGGTTGCCGTGAACGGATAAGTCCGACGAGTGATTATGGCGGCGCTATGGCTGGACAGTCGGCTTAGGAGCATGAGCATCATCTAGGTGGAGCATTGGTGCCATTTCAGCGTCCAACTCAGCACGAGAGGAGTGGTTACGGCCTGTCCTCGACGGAACGGCCGCACGGCACGTCGGCGGCAGAGAACGCGCTCTGCGCGTGCCAGGCCACGGCGACGGTGCTGCATGTGTGCACTGGCAAGGAAATGGCCACGCGGAGCTACCAGGAGGTTTGGGCGGCACCGAATGGGGTTATGCCGGAGTTTTGCTCCCTGTCAGCCGCCACGGTGGTTCTACCGCCGCAAGACACGCAGCGCAGGCGGGCCAGCGTGCCACCGACGCCAAGCACGCGTGTGAAGCTCCGGACAAGCAGGCCAGGCTGTGAGCAATCTGCTAAGTGCACTGTGGGCATGTGACTGAAACTCTGACGGAGAACGACACTGCAATCTGAATTTAACTGAAGATGAATAGTAATAGTGCATGCAAGGTGTTCGACCGAATGATTTAGGCATGTAGGGATTTTTTCTTGAGCTGATTTTTGGTGGGGTGGTCTCTCATTGCAGCTAGGGGTTGCCTGAATTTTGGTGGAATTTTTGGAGGAGTGGATATATGAATTTCACCAAATTTGGCAAATCTGGTCCAAACTTGCAGAGTGAAATTTGAAATATTTGAAAAGAAGAAGAGTGGATCAAGATGGTTCTAGGTTGTGGGTACAAAGGACTATCCAGAAGGGTTGAGTTGAGGTCAAAAATCAAATGTATTAAGGTACTTGCTTTGCAAATCACCTAGGCCCAAAAGAAAAGACAGAATTATTTTGGGAAGAGAAATAATTGGAATAAAATCCAAAAATGGATTTTATTAGTTTGGACAGAATGTTTGGGTTGTACCAAAGTGGGAGGAGGGGCTTTGGGGAAGTTTTACCATAAGAGGCATGGTAAAACAAGAATGGATCAAACTCAAATAAAAGCCCAAAACGAAAAAGGTTTTCTTTTTAGAAGAAACTAAATCCAAGAAAGATTTTTGAGAGGGCAAACTTAGAAGAGGGTTTTTAAGAAGGGTTTAAATGACCTTCTTCAAACCAAGCAAGGCTCTAACTGAAAACAAAAACCACAAAATTTTTGGAGTGTCACACCATCCCAGACTGTAGTCTGTAACCATGGACACGGCTATTCGAATAGATTTGACCTCTGCAGAGGGTGTACTCTTTACCCACGAGTAACGAATTCCTTTAGTACATCGGGACTAATTCCATCTACGGTCTTTTAATTGAAAACACACCTGACTCGCACACAACAGCTTAACTTACCGGTGTCTGGAATCACCAACGACACCTGTATGGCAAAACTCTAAGTGGGGAGGCTACAACCTCGATTAGCATGGGATCAAATTTATACCGCGCGCTACTAAGGGGTGCCCCCCTCTCGGTCCCAACCGAAAACACCCATGCCCCCGGACGAGGTGGCATGCCAACCGGCTGAAGTCGGTATCTTCCACCGTGGCCTCTCTATACGGTGTGTGCTAGAAAGGGGTTGACAACTTACTGAGCCGTACCCAACCTGCTGTAGGGACAAGTGGTAGTACGAAACAAGTATGGGGGTTACTAGAACAAGACTCGATCTATGGTCGACTCAGGAGGTTTAAGTATTCCCTGCATGATTAGCATAACGAATATATTTCATCCAACAGATAGAATCACCACTCATCATACCCCATCATGCCATACCGGACACACTCGTCTCCATGTGGAACTAGGGACAAGCTCGGGTCTACCCAAGACAGAGACTTTCCCGTTTTCCTTCCGGTAGGCATGAAAGGCATACAAGGATGATCACTATCACAAGCATGTCCATTTCCAACAGCAAGGAAATCTCCAATAAGCGCTCACGCGTATGATCGTATCACCACATAAAATATCGAGTTCTCTGTATCACGGTGGTGTTGTAACCGTATCAAATAACCCACAAAGATATTATGCCAGGGTTCTGAATGCTTGCCTTCAAGTTGTGTAGAGGCAGGGTGCATCCTAAAGCTTTTGAAAATCTTCTTCTCTCTCCAACAAAATCCTATTTTTGAAAATATTCAAATTAACACATAGTTTCAAAACAGTACAAAAAAGTTGTCTGAAAAGTTTTCAAATAAACATGAAAATAAACTAGACAAAATTTGAGAGAGGTAGGAAGAAGAATCAACTCATTTGGAGTTATATTTTAAAAGATATGGTCAGTCAAAGTTTTGGTCAAATCATGTTTTTAAAATAATACGGAAAAAAGAAAAACGTTTCAAGAACTAAACACGTCGAAGGTGTACTCTGGGTTTACGTCTCCACTTAGCCAGTGTGGACCGGCTCGCGGTCGCTGACAGTGGGTCCAGGGGGCCCACTGGTCAGGTTTGACCAGTCATCCCCCGCCTTCCCTCTCCTTTGGCCGAATGGAGGCGGAGCTCCGGCGATCTTTGCCGGCGAACGACGGCTCCTAGAGGGCATCCGAGGGCAGGGATGGATCCGCCAGTCCAAGGCGGTCCTCCCGGTGGTTGTTAGGTAGGTGGGGACGAAGGGAGTCGCCAGCGGCGAGCTCCTTGTCGGAGGTAGCTTCGGGTGTATTTAGGGGCTCGGGCTACGGTGGTTCCCGACCGTGTTTGGGAGGCTGGGCAGCTCTGCAGGGTCGAGAGGAGTAGAATGGTGGCGCTGGGTGGGCGGGGGAGGCCCTGGTTGCGACGCATGACGCTGGCGCGTGGCGGCGGCCGAACCGGCCAGAGTCGGGGAAGATGGCTTTCCCCCGACGATTACTGGCTGTGGGGGTGCTATGGGGGTGGCATGTGGTCGCCAGAGTGCTCGGATGAGCCCGAGGTCTCCTTTTATAGCACAACGAGGTTGGTTCTATGGCGGCTGGAGATAAGCTCGGCGAACCGCCTCGCTGTAGCTTGCAGGGCATCATGGCGGCGACGGGCGCTAGCGGATGAGCTCGTGGATGAGCTCGGGTTGTTCCATGAGCGAGCTGGCACGCTGGTGTGGCTCGGGCGGCGCCGTCCGGGGCAGGAGCCCACTGTGGTCGGCCGCTAGCTGCTGTGGCCAACCTGACAACCGCGCTGTGCGGCCCCAGGGACGAGCTGGCGTGTTCTGGTGACTGGACGAGGTCGGGGTGTGGCTCTGCAGGCGAGCAAAGGCCAGGTGCGCGGGGCGAGCGAACGCGGCAGCTCGGGTGCATGCACATGCAAAACGCGCGCTCTGGCCGCGCCCAGAGTGTGCATGCCAACTGTTCGGCAAAATGCCAGGGCAAGCTAGGAGACTTGGGTGGGGTTGGGGATTAGAAGGTCCAGGCTAGAGGCATCAGGGAGCTTAGTGGACAAGGTTGTTGGTTCAGTGGATCAAGCTCACAGTGCAAACTAAAAGTTCATGCCCAAACTGGCCAAGCTCACAGGGTGCTTGACAAAATGCCATGGGCATCTAGGTAACTCTTGGGGTGGCCAAAATCTCCAGATCCTAGTCTCTTTAGATGAAGTTGGTGATGGCAAGGTCATTTGGGCAAAACGAGAAACTTGCTAGTGCAAGTTTTGCAAAACTTCAGTTCTGGACAGAAGGTAAATGGCATAGTTTCATGGACCAAAATTACTCCAATAGGTCCATTCTCCTGGACTTTAGGGTTTTGCAGGGTGGTTGATAAGCAGGAGAAGGATCATGGGCATTAGAGCAACAAAATTTAGAGTTGCTGTAGAAAAAGCCAGACTGGACCAGAGAGCAAAAGAGGATGTTTTGCACAAATTTTTCAAAGAACATCAGTGGATTTTTGCACAAAGATGAATAATTTACTCCTACTGACCTCCCCTAATTTTGACGGGATTTTTAAAAGAATATTTAAATAAGTTGTAGTGCAAAAAGTGCCACTGGATCAGATTGGAAAATTTAGTGTAGAGCTCAAAATCTCCAAATTACTAAAGGATATTTTTGCACAAAAGTTATTTAGGGACATCACATGTCATCCCCAAATTTTGGTGGAATTTTTAAATAAATTCATCAAAGGGTTGCAGTGCAAATGGAACCCTAAAACTTATGAAAAACCAATTTAGAGAAAAAAAGCTCACGGAAAAATAATTATATGAATAATCCCACTGATAAAAGAATTGTTTTATTTGAGAGGGTAAATAAGTCCAATAATGATTGAAAATTTTTCACTTGGGGTAAAAACTCCATAATAATAAAGAAAAGAATGGTTCTGAAATCAAAAGGAAATCCAGAAAATAAAAGTTTAAGTTTCCTGGCAAAATTTTAATTAATGAAACAAGGTTAAAATTTTGGGGTGTCACACCCTCTGGATCATTGTGATCGGATTTTTGCTCCGAACTTGGTTTGGCGTGACCTGGCTCATCCTGCTCCATCGCTGGGTCCATGTGGTCGTTGTTGCTTTCAGGTTTACGGGTATATCAACCCTTCTTGCGCTCTTGTCGCTATTTTTGCAATTGCTGGACTTTAAGCGGCGTCTGCGCCGCCTTTTTGGCTTTTGCCCGAGTGTTTTATCGTCCGGATTATCGCTGCCGTCCTTATTGGGCGTATCTACCATGTATATATCGTGTGACAAGGTAGTACTCATGCGCCCCAGGGATTCTGGTGCTTCTCCTGCTTCGTCGTCCATACCGTCGATGTCTTCGGAGTCGAAGTCAAGCACGTCGGTTAAATCTTCGATCGTGGTAATGAAGTCGGTGGTGGGTGGGCAGCAAATTCCTTCGTCGCCTTCTTCCCACTCAAGCCGGACATAGTTTGGCCCAGAGTCTCGTGACAAAGAGAGAGACTTTAAAGAGTTCAGCATGTCGCCCAAGGGCGAGTGCTCAAAGATGTCCGCAGCGGTAAACTCCATTACCGGAGCCCAACCTGGCTCGGCTGGCTCAGGAGTGTGCGGACCGGAACCAACGACCGGATACGAGTCCGGGTGTCCGGGGATACAGGTCTCCACAGAGATGTGGCCTGTGTTCGGCTCCACCACCGATGAGCGTGCAGCCTGCGGGGCGGGGCCCGTCCCTCCATCCTCGGGCAACGCAACCTATTCCGGATTTAGATTCGGGGCTATTGCAGGGATGATGTTCCGAGCATTGTCCGACAGCAGGTCTAGGCCGTTCTTGTCGTGACTGTCCGGCACTCCTGGCACGGGCTCGAATCAGTCAAAGATCAAGTCTCCACGAATATCTGCCATGTAGTTCAGGTTTCCGAACCTGATCTGGTGGCCAGGGGCGTAGCTGTCGATCTACTCCGGGTGGCCAAGCAAATTGTTGTTGATGATTGAAGACGCCATCAAGCCTTGAAGCGACGACACAGAGGAACTCTTAATGAAAGCACCAATGTCGGTGTCAAAACCGGCGGATCTCGGGTAGGGGGTCCCGATCTGTGCGTCTTAGGCTGATGGTAACAGGAAGCAATGGACACAATGTTTACCTAGGTTCGGGCCCTCTCGATGGAGGTAAAACCCTACTTCCTGCTTGATTAATATTGAAGATATGAGTAGTACAAGAGTAGATCTACCACGAGATCGTAGAGGCTAAACCCTAAGAGCTAACCTATGATGGTATGATTGTAATTGTGATGGGCCCTCTAAGGACCATGCTCTCCGGTTCATATAAACACCAGAGAGCTAGGGTTTACATGGAGTTAGTTACAAGGAAGGAAATATAACATCCGGAGCGCCAAGCTTGTCTTCCACGCATGGAGAGTCCCATCCGGACATGAGCAGAAGTCTTGAGTCTTGTATCTTGACGCTTCTATAGTCCATATGATGTATACAGTCCGGCTGTCCGGATACCCCCTTATGCAGAACTCCCTCAACGGGCACTATACTCGTAAAGCTTATGGTTTGCCCCCTTTATATTCACTACCATCATCATAGCTGCTTCGTGTCGTGCTTGCACTCCTCAAGACCTCATCCCAAAGCTTACGTGTTGAAATATGAATTAGATATGATGCTCACATCACTAAAACAGAGAATGTTTAATTGGTCACCTAATGTTCCTATATTCGTTTTGAAAAGCATGTCCGCCACCCACTGGTCCAGCTAGTTCCACTTTCCTGATTTTACTCTTGATGCTTAAGGTTTTACCCTTTTATCTACTCCACTATGATCTGCGTAGGTGCTTTCTGTCGTACTAGCATTACTCCACCCTTCAAGCTAAATAACGCAACACTCAAATTTCCAAAGCTTAGTTGTTCAAATATGATTGTGATATGATACTGATATTAGTTAACAGACACACTTAATTGGTTAGCTAAAGGACCCACTTGAGTTTCCAAATGCATGTCGCAACATATAGAGAGACAACAGAATTGCATTTCTTTGTCACTTGTTGACTGTACTTTCTTGTCCATACCAAATATTAGTTGTTATTTCAAAGCAAACATTGGTTGCTAACTACCCTTTCCACTACTTGTAGCTTCAGATCTTCCATCCCACTGCCACGGTCAACACTATACTCATCATGCTTACGGTTTCCCCATTTTATTAAGACCATGATCAGCCTACGTGGTTCGTGTCGTAATAGCACTGCTCCACCCATTGAGCTAAACAAGCTTAGTTGTACAAATTCATATCTGATATTATGCTGATATTAGTAAAACTGAGAGATGTTTAATTGGTTAGCTTAATGGTCCTACTTTAGTTTCGAAATGCATGTGAGCCACATATGGAGAGAACGGAAGGAATAGTATTTCTCTGTGCGCTCTGGTTCATCATGGGTGGCCAACGGACATTGTATTGAAAGACTTTTAATATCTTCAATCTGCTTGCTCTTCTGCTCTTCTTTAAGATGATCCTCTTCTCTTGCCGTCGACTGGTCAGGTCGAGTTGTTCTCCCTTAGTATATTTTGAATCTGTCAGGTCAGGTCGACTTGTTCTTCTTTACTATATATTGAAGCTATCATCTGCGAAGTGTCATCACTTCTGGAGCTCTCATATTTTGAGTAGTAGGCCACATTATATAAATGCACACACCAAATTACAACATGCATGTCATCTCTTAAAAGAATTGCAGAGATAGCACAAAGAGGTTTACAGGGAGGCAGTATTGGATTAGAATCACTTCTGCATTACAAAGATAATCTCACTTGTTTTTATATTTTCACGCATGTCAGATATTGAACATTATCAAAATGAATATGAGAATGGGCGGATGAGAGGAATATTGTGGAACAATCCACTAGCTAACAAACTTGTCATGGTGGAGGATGTCCTATCTTATTCACCCATCAAGGTGCTTGCTCTAACTTGGCAAGGTTGTATTGGTCACACATATTTTGCATCTGACCTCTTGAATTACTTCTACTTTGTTACACCATCTGCTTAGTTTAAGCATCGTATATGAGTATATGCCATACCTATCCATTTTCTGTACCTATTCCATGTGTCGTCATACTATGTTTTTCCAGTCAAATGTTGTTCTTTGTAATAGATGTCCAAAAGGAAGAGGGTGAGTGCAGTTCCTCAAGGAGTACAAACTAGGTATTTGGAAAAGGTAGTGATACCTGTTAAATCAGATAGATTAGTAGCCACATAAAACATAGGCCCAACTGTACCACACTTTACCCCTACTCCAGTGGCCAAACCACTATTAGAACTGCTGAGAGCCCAGCGTCAGGTACTGTCTATGATATCAATTAAAAATTTGAACTCCTAAATTTCTGCATGTGCCTTACCTTCTCTCTTGTATGAAAACTAATTTCAGGTGAATCCCCTTGCTCCAAGGATCATACAATCTCACAACAATACTGGGCTCTGCATTGCTCTTGTCAGTACCTCTCTCCCTTTTGCTTTATAACATTTTACTTATTTAATTTCTATTTGATTATGTATCATCAGTCTGCACCTGAGCTTCATTATCCTCTATTTCTTCCAATATTATTTGATCTATATTTACTCTTTGCAAAATGTAGAATAATGGCAATGCTTATAAAGAATTTTCTTTGGGGAATTTATTGAATTATCCTTCCATCAACACGGAGAATGGCTTTGTCCAGCCCGTGTTAACATGTAATGTAAGTTCATCCTTCTCAAGCCTTCAAACTTTTTTCTAGTATAGATTTGGATAGGCATCATTTCCTCCACTATTGTTTACTTGGTTGTTTACATCTGATTGGATGTTTGCAACAACTACCAGTTTTAAATTGTAGTTGTAAAAACATGTTCCTTATGCAGAACAGATCCATTTATTTGCTTATATAATTGTGAAACCTGTTACGTGTCTCCGTGTTTCTCTTTCAGAGTCGTATCTCTTATGCCAGGCAGAACTTTAGGGAAGATAGTGAGCCAAACCATCTTGAGGACAGCGAGATGACCCCGAGGTCCTATCTTGATGAAGACAGTGAGTTGAAGATACTCACCAGCAGGTGTGAGACAACCTCTGTGCAGTCGCTGCCTCAATCAGTTCGACTTCTTCAGTCTCAACTTAAAGCAGAAAGGCTTGCTTCAGCTCAGCTCTGACTTGAAGTCAAAGATGTAATGAAGATGTCAGAGGACTGCCTTGCGCACTATCATGCCATACAGCTGGGGGTGAAGCATCTATCATAGACACAACTGAGGTCTAATCAGCTTCTTCGGTTGTTTGGGGGGGGGGCGACCTGGCCAGGCCTAGTGCCTTCTGAAGTGCTCTCATTTTTGTATATTCTTTTGTCGGCGTGTTTATTTGCACTGGTGGCAAACTTTGATGCCTAGTGGATGTAGTATGTGTAATAGCCGTGAGAGCCTAGCGTAACTTGCTTGCTTATTTATTTCCTTGTTTTCTTGTTTATTGGTTTGCTTGTAGTCAGTGCAGTTTTTTTTTTCGTGGTTGTCTAGTGGCCGCAATAACCATGGGCTACATATTTACTGTAGTGACATTGGGCCTCCTACGGGCTGTAGAAACAATGGGCCTTCTACGGGCCGTAGAAACAATGGTCCTTCTATGGGCCGTATCATCAATAGGCCTTATACGGGCCGTATGGCCGATTGGCCAAACATGGGCCAATAATAGACCGCATTATGGCGTAAACGGGCTAGAGTTGGAATCGTCCGTTCATGGGCCGACCATAACGGGCCATCATTAATAGGACGTATTTGATGATGTTATGAAAACGGACAAACGTATTAACGGGCCATAGACGGGTCGACTAGAACCACGGGATGAATTTGGCCCACAGGCAGAAAATGACAGTAACAGGCCGTAAGTAACCGAATGCTAGAAATGAGCCCAAGAATAAATGGGCCCTAAGAAGGCCGAAATATAACATGGACTGCAAACGGCCCAATGGATTAATGGGTCGTTAATGGGTATAAAGTGATACGGTGTTCATTATGGGCTAGTTTCAGTACGGGCCGTTAATGGGCCAAGAGTTACAAAGGGCCTCATATGGGCCGAAAGACGTCATGCGCCATACATGGGCCGGAACTTAAAACGGGTTGGAATCATATTGGAAGGCCCAGATGACGCTACTGGGCCTAATTAATATAGGTCGTAATGGGCCTTGGGTTAGCGGGCTGTAAATGGGCTATATGTGAACATGTCATGAACAGGCTTTCCGTGGGCCGGCCCGCCACCTTTTGACCAAGTCAAACGAGCCAGCCTTTTCATAGGAATGGGCCTCTGTTGGGCCGTGCCACGTGTCCACGTAACATAGGCGCCTTTGGTCCAATGAGTGGATGACATCTGTCCCAACGGTGAGACGACATGTGTTTCCTCCAGCCAATGATGATTTTACACGTGGAAAATCCCCATGGTCGGGGCTGTTAATGGGTTATCAGATCCAAAACTGGACCTGATAGCTTAACGGCATTCCGTTACGATGGATGTCGTGTGTCAGTCACCCTTGACGAAAGCACTTCTGTGATGCGCGATTTAATTATCGTCATGGAAGTGGACACTTCCGTGATGATAATTTTGGTAATGTCATGGAAACTTCAATGACAGCACATGTATGACTATCTTGGTTCTGTCATAAAATCGTCATGGATGTACATGTATGACAGAATGCATGACCTACTCTGACAAACAAGTATCATCACAGAAGTGTATTTTTTTGTTGTGATCCCTGGTTTTTAAATTCTAGTAAATCCAAAACTCATCTGAAATTCATGAAACCTGGCATCCTATCATGGAATGGCACCCGACGTGCCATGGTATAATTTTTGTCCCATTTGTGCAGGTTTTTTTATAAGCTTCTCACAAATGAGAGATTCTCACAACAAGCTTGATGGTTTTGGTAGGGAACGTGCCACCTTTGGGGACGAAACGATACCCGTTACCCGTTATTGCTTTAAAAAAATTTCTAGTGTCAACATAGAACAACAGGAGTGTTGTGTTCAATTTTGGAATTTTTCGGTATTTGTTTGGACATTTTTATATATTAACTGGGTTTTGTAGGTATTTTGTGTGCATAATTCAAATTTGAACTACATGCACAAGCTCCAGTGCATATAAATTGGTTGAAAAATCAAATATGTGTCCTTGGGTGCATGCCTATGTCCGATGCAAGAAATGGGAACGAATTTCAAACACCAGCACTATTGGCTGCCGGCAAAATGTTGAGATACTTTGTTTTTAAATTCTAGTAAATCCAAAACTCATCTGAAATTCATGAAACTTGGCATGCTATCATGGAATGGCACCCGACATGTTGTGGTAATTTTCGTGTCCATTTTTAGAGAAGGCGCACTCGAATAACAGTCAACAAAGGCATTTTGAAACAACTAGCTGCCACTCTAACATGGCAAACGTTTTAGATAGAACACCCATATGTGCACTGACAGCTTCCCCAGTAAGCCAAGGGAAAATGTGCCGAGCCGGATTTGTTCAGCTCTTCATCGCAAATGTTTTAGATTGAACACTTGTATGCAAAGTGAGAGCTATGGTCTTCTGCAGTAAGCCAAGGGAAAATTCACTGTGCAGGATTGGTACATCTCTTCAACACAAACGGTTCAGATTGAATAAGGTACGCAAAGAGAGACTTCAGTGCTAAGCCAAGAGAAAATTTGGCAAGCAGGATTTCTACCTCCCTTCAACCCAAATGGTTTTTCGGATGACCCGTGTGCAACCACGTACAAACAATTTGGAAAGATTTGCATCTGTCATATTGGGTCTATTGCCATTTGTCAAACTGGAAAGATTGACATTTGTTGATCTAGTAACACTGCCATTTGTCAATCCTTGTAAAATTGCGATTTGTCAAAATATGCAGCTAAAAATCACCAGCACTATCTAATTTTTGCAACTAAAATTCAGTAATTAAGCATAGATTTCATTCATAGATTAAGCAGTTGTGCTTAATATATACAAACAGTTCAACTTTACAGTTGAACAGACCAAACTTTTCCCCAATTGTTGCCAACCACGTACTGAAATAGCTAGTTCGACTATATATACTAGGTAATTTTAAGTACGTTGTACAGTTTCACCACATCTATACTCAGATGAACTGAACAAAAGAGCCCCTAAATACTACTACGGAGGGGATTTGTACTACTTCCGGCAGCCTCTCCTCTGCCGAGCGCGTTCAGTAAGAGGAAAAGGAGGAGGAGGCTATCGACGAACTGGACAATTTCAATACGGTGCCTGCCGCTGCTGCACCTTCATCGACGCTCACCTCGAACGCCCTCTGCCGCTCCAGACGACCCCTCTCGAAGCGGTGGTTCTCCTCGTAGATCTCCTGATTGCTCGCCTCTGCATCGGCATGTGCCGCGGCCACGGCAGCTGTAAGGCTCTTTGCGTGCTCGACAAGGCGCTCCTCCTCCTCCCCCTAGAACTCGATGTAGCACGCAAGGTCACTGTTGCACGTGCGGGCCTCCACCTCGGCCTTCCTCCTGCGGGTGGTGGTGACAGAGAGGGTGATGATCCCGGTGGTGGACGGTGGGCTAGTGGCCACGGAGGATGATCATGGGGTGCCGGCTGTGGGTGTCAAAACCGGCGGATCTCGCTAAGGGGTCCCAAACTGTGCGTCTAAGGCTAATGGTAACAGGAGGCTGGGGACACGATGTTTACCAGGATCGGTCCCTCTTGATGGAGGTAATACCCTACTTCCTGCTTGATGGGTCTTGATGATATGAGTATCACAAGAGTTGATCTACCACGAGATTGTAGAGGCTAAACCCTAGAAGCTAGCCTATGATTATGATTGTTGTTCTTGTCCTACGGACTAAACCCTCCGGTTTATATAGACACCGGAGGGGGCTAGGGTTACACAGAGTCAGTTACAGAGAAGGAGATCTACCATCTGAATCACTAAGCTTGCCTTCCACGCAAAGGAGAGTCCCATCCGGACACGGGACGAAGTCTTCAATCTTGTGTCTTCATAGTCCAACAGTCCAGCCAAAGTATATAGTCCGGCTGTCCGGATACCCCCTAATCCAGGACTCCCTTAGTAGGCCCTGAACCAGGCTTCAATGACGATGAGTCCAGTGCGCAGATTGTCTTCGGCACTGCAAGGCGGGTTCCATCTCCGAATACTCCAAGGTAGATTCTGAACACAAAGATCGTGTCCAGCTCTGCAAAATAAATTCCACATACCACCATAGAGAGTATACTTTCTCACGAATCTAATCTGCTAACGATTATTCATGACAGAACATCACATTGTGGCCCGGTTCAATATGAACCGCCTTTCTCAGCCCGCCACTACACGTATTACAAGGCGGCTTTGTTGGCACATCTTGTCGAAGCAGAGATCATGTCCTCCTTATCGCAGGATTCTGATCAATACAGGTGTGGGTAACCCAACTACGCCTGTTGGTATGACTCCTTGTTTTTAGGCAAGTCCCAAACAGTCACGTTGAGGACGCTTGATATTCACCTCCTTTATAGAGGGACCGAGGCCTGTTCCTATCTTTCCCACGCTTGCTCCTTCCCCCGCCTCGAGTTCCATCACCCAAAGTTCAGGCTTAAACACCCCGGATCTTCAATCATGTCCGGATCCAACCTCAAGGCCAGTGGACAGAGGAGGACATTGCGAAGCTCAGGGAGGCCAGGTACCTGACCGCCAATGTCAAGCACAGGCTTCCTGCCCAAGGACAGGTCATCCCCACTCGCGAACCCAACGAAAGTGTTGTATTCGTTTCCCACTTCCTCCGAGGTTTAGGCTTTAGTCTTGATCCCTTCGTAAGAGGGCTCAGGTCCTATTACGGGCTAGATTTTCAATATTCCATCCTTCACATCTCTTTGTTCGTCGTCGTGTGTGAAGCCCTCCTCCATATCACCCCACACTTCGGCTTATGGCTCAAGACCTTCAATGTAAAGCCGAAGATGATCGATGGGCAACACGCGGAGTGCGGAGGCGCTATAATAAGCAAAAGCGCCGATGTTCCATGGCCAGAATGTTCCTTCCTGGAGGTGTCCGACTTATGGCAACAGAGGTGGTTCTACATCACAGCTCCTTGAGGCACAAAGTGGGCGGCTGCCCCTGCATTCCGATCGGGCCCTCCACATCCACTGGCGTCGTGGGCCAACGTGGGACAGGACTGGGGGCCTGCTAACGATGTGCCGATATTGCAGAGCCGTATTCGGGAGCTTATTGAGAGGGATATTAGCCTTATCAAAGTAATTCAGGTAATGCTAGTCGACGGGCCCTGCCGTGCAAATGTCGACCTCTCCGGATGTGGGAGTTCAATCTAGAAGGACCGCGAACAATTCAGCACTTCTTTGGCATGACGCTCGAAGGGATGTATAGGTTATTCTTCGGATCACGCGTAAAGTGTCCGGACACCACCGAGGATGTAGGTTTGAACTGCAATCGTCCAGATACCCAAGCAAGTAACTCTGCAACCGAACACTCTGTTCATATTTTATCATAACACTTATTCTGAAAACTATCCGCGGCCAGGATTGGCTTAGCAAGGTAGAAAGGAGTAGGTGTCCGGGCCCGCTTCCCGAAGGCTCGCTAAATCCTGCATTAACCAGGATGCTCAAACGCGCGCTGAATTGAGTGCCATCGGGGAAAGATGAAGGGAAGAGTAAAGAAGCCAAGAACGAGTTTCACACTTTGTACGTCTAAACCGGGGGAATTAATGTCTCCACAAAGGAGGATAATCGGGGAGGTGAATCTAAGGTTCCTTCCCCCCGCAGGAAGAAAAGGGCCGCCTCCGAAGACTTGGAAGCGGAGGTGCCTAAGCCAGGGAAGAAAACTTATTTAGGGAGCCCTGCCTCAGAGGGCGTCCTCACCGTGCAATGCCCGCAAACGGGACAGCCCTCCACCGAGCTGTAAGTTAATTAAAGGTATAAATATATACTGCTTTTTCCTCCAGGAGTAATAACAGGGATCTATCTTGCAGTCCGGCTAGTAGCTCTTCCTAACAGAGTTCGTCTTTGGGGGATCTTCTTCCGGAGATGATGGAGAGTGAAACTCCACCTATCTCCCCGCCCCATGGGGCGGGCGACCCCGAGGTGTCGTCATGGAGGATTCCTGATCCGTCAAGGCCAGAAGTCAATGCTTCGGTGACCCCAAGTCCAGAGGGTTCAGCTCCCAAGGAGGGTAATAGAAAGAGTCTGGGGGTGTCCGGCACTCAGCCGGATACACTGGCGGGACTTCTGGAGCGAGACGCTCTCTCAGAGGATCACCGTACTTTAATGGGTACGGTGTTTGAGAAGATTTAATCTGCCAAAACTGGGTTGAATGAAGGTTTTACGAGCCTGCTCAAAGTCTTTGAGGTATGCAACAAAATATGCAATCCTTCTTATGTACCGCACACACTAGGTGTGCTCCGTATAGATAGTAGCCCCTGGGACTCTGGTTGCTAGCCCTAGGCGGCAATCGGAGGATCACACTCACAAGTAATGATCGCGCTGTATTATGTGCATATGGCTAAGGGTCCGGCAGTTGACCGAACTACTGAATTCGCCGAACTGAGGTGACAGCTTGATGCGGCAGACGCTGACATCGCGCTTGTGAACAAGCGACTTGACGAGTCACGGGGTATGTGTTTTATTTTGGATTATCAGCGAATATCAAGAGGAGCATGATGCTAACATCTGTAATATGCTGTGGCTGCAGATGAAGCTGCTGCCGTCGAGGCCCTAAGGGTGGAACTGGCATTAGCCAAAGAACAAGCCAGGATAAACAATGTGGCTGCCCTGAAGGCGGCCGAGGAGTTGAGAGCCGAATAGGCTGCTCATCACAGGAGCGAGGATAAAATAGCCGAGATGGCTGTGGAACTAAAAGATGCTGCCAGCCGATATGGGCTCCTAGAAAAGGAGAGCCAAGTGAAAGCGGCTGACCTGAAGAAGGCCTTGGATGCTGCCAAGGAGACACGCTCTAAGGTCAGAGTTGTGCGGGAGGAGCTTCGACAAGCCGGAAATACTGCGGCATGGAGTTCATATTTGTTGCGGATGAAGTTCGGAGATCCAAAGTATGCTCCTCTGGATCAGTTATGGAGTGTTGCAGACGCGTATGCGGACCTGGCGAAATGTACTGCTGATGCGACCAAGTTCTTCAAGGACCAGAAAGATCATGGGGTGGAAAGTTGTTCTGGTCGTAGTTCAGCGCCACAATGCGTCCGCTGCCGTTGAATGATAGGATGACCGCTTGGGACGAACTCCATAGGTTATCCGGTCTTGCCATGAGATGTGTCATAGATCATCTTTGTCCGAAGGGACCAAGGCCGGACAGTTATTTTGGTTTAGTGCAACAATTCCTTGGCGCTGTGTCACGTATCGACGCTGTAAAGAATTTGGCGTGCATAGAAGGTGAGCGGATGCCACTTGCCCGTGTGAAAACACATTGGGCGGATATGGAGGCCACCGTAATTGCAAACCCGAGTCCGGCAGGAAGCCAGGACCCGACCGAGCACTATTTTGAGCAAGTCATAGAAGGTGCCCTTTTAATAGAGTCTCAGTGCTCGAAGAGTGTCATGTTCGAGTGACAAGTCTTTCGATTGTAAAAACAATGTTGTTTTAATTATAAATGTTGTGTTTATACTTTTGCCCGAAAGTATTGTATTGCCTCCTGTGCGGCCATGTATGTATGTATATAACCTAGAAGTTTGCAGTCATTGGCTTCAACCCCCACGCATATAATGCAGGGGTGTTCGCAAAAATGCATGTAATCACACTTGATCCAACGTCTTGGTCCATTAAGGAGGTGATCGCACATCGAACTAGGCAACCGGACTATATAGCAGTAACACTTTCACTTAGCCATAGGAGTTTGACGGCGGGGCTACTATATAGCCCCTGGTACGTCCGCGTACCCCCGAATACGGTGTGCATATGTAAATGACCGAGAAACTGTCCTTCGTTAATGCGGAGGAATCCCAAAGATTCCGATAAGTCCTCGAGTGGTTGACCAGCCTCTTGTTGTATCATGACAGTCAGTTGTCGGCTTTCTCTACTGAGGTGCTCATCCGGAATAACCAGGGCACAATCGCAGTAGTTCTCCTTTGGCCGCCTTAGCCGATAAAACGAAATGTAAGGCAGCAAACCCAGGAGCCGGGCAAACCCAACATTTGACCAAAGACATGATTCAGAGTTGATGCATATAAGGCCAAACTCGCGATGCCGAACACTCCCGAGGTTATTCGCACTTTATAACATATACTGGGCTGAGTAACGCCCTCGAATATGAACCCTATATTTCCAGGTACATGCGTTAATTTGTCGTGGCGAAATGCCAAAAACGCCAGTATCCCTCGTGGGTGTATTAAATACCCATGGGATGTCAAGCAACAAGAGACATTAAAGAAGGTTTACACATGGGCTTAATCTAAAGAGAAACCTTGTCTCCGTTGTCTCCGTTTGCCGTATCCTGGAGAGGTGTAGCACGATTGTCATCTGTAAGAAGAAGGGAAACTCATGTGAAAGAGTCTAATGTAATCGTGCGAGAAGTTGGTTATTCTCAATGAACAATTAAAATGCAACATATTGCTATATTAATAAAGTCAAGCCGAATTGTGGGCTTTGTGACATGTTTGCAGCCCCTAGCACCACCTGTGGGGGTATATATATGGACCCCGGCTCAGGTTTATCTGGGCTATTACCACTAGTGGTGTACTAGACTCGTCTAACCGTGTCCGTGGTCTTGACGCCCCATCATGTATTCTGCTAGGAGAGGCCTCTTAGTGTTTGGCTGCTAGAGCCGCCACATATTCTTCCGCATGTAAGGAACGCTCTATGTTTCCGCTAACTGTAATGACGCCACGTGGACCGAGCATCTTGAGTTTAAGGTAGGCGCAGTGCGGTACTGCGTTGGAGCGGGCGAAGGCCGTTCTTCCGAGAAATGTGTGATAGCCGCTTTGGAAGGGAGCGATGTCGAAGATTAGTTCTTCGCTTCTGAAGTTATCAGGAGAACCGAATGTAACCTCCAATACGAGGGAGCCCGTGCAACGGGCCTCAATGCCTAGTATTACTCCTTTAAAGGTAGTGTTACTTCGGCTGATTCTTGACGGGTCTATCCCCATCTTGCGGACTGTGTCCTGATATATCAGATTAAGACTACTGTCACCGTCCATAAGGACTCGAGTGAGATGGTATCCATTGATTATTGGGTCGAGCACCAAGGTAGCCGATCCTTCGTGACAGATACTATTCGGATGATTCCCCTGAACGAATGTGATCAGACAGGCTGACCAAGGGGTGAATTTCCTCGATATATGAGTCGCGTAGATCATATTCACTGTTTTGACTTCTTGTGGGAATTTTTTCTGTCCCCTAGTGTTCGGCTAGCGAGGCTCATCCTCATCTTCACTTGGTGTCTCCCTTCCCTTGTGTTTGGCATTTAGCTTGCCGGCCTGCTTGAAGACCCATCATTCTCTGTGAGTGTGGTTCGCAGGCTTTTCGGTGGTGCCATGGTTTTGACATAGTCTGTCCAGGACCTTGTTCAGGACGGACGGTCCATCTTTGCTGCCTTTCAATGGCTTCTTTCGTTGATCGAGTCGGGAGCCCCTGAATTCGGCGTTGACCGCCGTGCTGTCCAGGCTCTCTTCATTGTTTCGATGCTTGTTTTTATTGCGTCGTGGCTTCCGTTGCCATCCCTAATTTCGGATGTGCCCGGGTCGCTGGTGCCTCTATGGGCCAGCCAGCTGTCTTCACCCGCACAGAAGTAGGTCATGAGACTTGTTTGGGCCACCATCGTCCTTGGATTTTCTTGGCCGAGGTGTATGGCAAGCCATTCGTACAGGATACTGTGCTTGAAGGCCGCTAGGGCTTCGACAACCGGACAATCAACAATTTGATTCTTCTTAGTGAGAAATCTGTTCCAAAGCTTACGGGCTGACTCTCCGGGTTGTTGGATTATGTGACTTAAATCATCTGCATCCGGATGTCGGACATAGGTCCCTTGAAAATTGGCCCTGAAAGCATCCTCAAGTACCTCCCATCTTCCAAGTGATTTTTCGGGGAGGCTTTTCAACCAATGCCGAGCTGGTCCTTTCAACTTGAGGGGCAAGTATTTAGTGGCGTGGAGGTCATCTCCATGAGCCATGTGGATATGAAGGATAAAATCCTCAATCCAGACCCCAGGGTCTGTCATTCCGTTGTATGCCTCTATATTCAAGGGTTTGAATCCCTGTGGGAATTCGTGATCCAGCACCTCATCGGTGAAGCACAGGGGGTGCACAGCCCCTCTTTATCTGGACATGTCATGGCATGCTGTTGACAGTTGTTGTGTCCGGGGTTGATTCCGAACTGGTATTCGATCAGTATGATCATTTTGGTGGCCGTGATCCTGCGTCGGAACACGTCATCTGGATCTGTAGATGGACCTAGTCGCACCAGCCTTTTCGTCCAGGAGCTCATGTAAGTCGTGTGCGGGCTTGTGTGCAGCATCAGTAGCCGCTCTATCGCGGCCACGAGGTGGTCGGTCCGACTGATCGGCTGTATTGTTTTTCGGCAGAATGGGCTCTATGGCCTCGTCGTCGAATTCTGGAAGTAGCTTGCATTTTGGGTAGCTCTTTGTGTGGCGATCGTCACCATATTATTCTTCAGTGTCTAGCACTTTGTTCCATCTGCGGTTGAGCGTATCCTGCACGGCCGTAAGCCTCTTCTTCTGCTTCTTTAGGCTCCTCACGGTGGCCATAAGAATTCGGTGGAGGTTCTCTTATTCTAGACCGTTTTCCGGAATGATGAATTCATCATCGACCGGACTTTCCTCCTCTTCGGAGGCAGGTTGATGAGTTCTACCCTCGGGGTCGCCATGATCGGGCGTATGCTCCGGGCGATGTTGGGCGTGACCTGGCTCATCCTGCTCCATCACTGGGTCCATATGGTTGTTCTTGCCTTCGGAGTCAATCGGGGTGTCAATTTTTCTCGCGCTGTTATCGATATTTTTACTGTGGCTGGACTTGGAGCGGCGCCTGCGCCATCACTTTGGTTTCTGCCCGGGGGGTTGATCCTCTGTTACATCCTTTTTGTCGTTGTTGTCCTCCTTGGGTGTGTCCACCATGTATATATCGTATGATGAGGTGGCTGTCCAGCGCCCCGTGGGTGGTGGTTCTATGTCATCTCCCGCATCGACGTAGATACTGTCGATGTCTTTGTAGTCGAAGTCGAGCGCGTCGGTTAAGTCATTGATGGTAGCTATTAAGTGGGTGGTGGGTGGGCAGCGAATTTCTTCGTCGTCCGAACCCCACTCAAGACGGAAATAGTTCGGCCAAGAGTCTTCTGACAAAGAGAGAGACTTTAAAGAAGTTAGTATGTCACTGAAGGGCGAGTGCTGAAAGTTATCCGCGGCGGTGAACACCATGATCGGTGCCTAATCAGATTTGGTGAGCATAGATGCACGCAGTCCGGAACCTAAGACCGGAGACGAGTCTGGGGGTCCGGTGAAACAGATTCCCTTAGAGGTGGAGTCTGTGTTCCGCTCCAACGCCGCTAAGTGTGCGGCCTACGTGGCGGGGTCCATCCACCTGTCTTCGGATGGCACGATGTGCTCCAGATTGAAGTCTGGAGTTGCAGCAGGTGCGATATCCTAAATGCCGTCCGATGGCAGATCCAAGTCATGCTCGTTGTGACCGTTCGGCGCTCCTAACGGAGGCTCGGATCCGTCGAAGATCAAGTCTCCGCGGATGTCGGCCGTGTAGTTCAAGTTTCCGAACCTGACCTGATGGCCAGGGGCATAGCTGTCGATCTGCTCCAGATGGCCAAGCGAGTTGGCCCGCAGTGCGAAGCCGCCGAACACGAAGATTTGTCCGAGGAGAAAAGTCTCACCCGGGACCGTATTGTTGTTGATGATTGAAGGAGCGATCAAACCTTGCAGCAACGACATAGAGGAACTCTTAATGAAATCACCAATGTCGGTGTCAGAACTAGCGGATCTCGAGTAGGGGGTCCCGAACTTTGCATCTAAGGCTAATGGTAACAGGAGGCTGGGGACACGATGTTTACCCAGGTTCGGGCCCTCTCGATGCAGGTAATACCCTACTTCCTGCTTGATTGATCTTGATGATATGAGTATTACAAGAGTTGATCTACCACGAGATCGTAGAGGCTAAACCCTAGAAGCTAGCCTATGATTATGATTGTTATTCTTGTCCTATGGACTAAACTGTCCGGTTTATATAGACACCGGCGGGGGCTAGTGTCGTGGTTCTAAGTCTGACGGTAGTGTAGGGGGGTACTAAGAGAGAGGCAAGATCCTAGCAATGGAGTAGTTGTACACACAAGAGTTTTACGAGTTTAGGCCCTTCTCGGAAGAAGTAACAGCCCTACGTCTCGGAGCCCGAAGGCGGTTGACTGGATTATATGCGTGTGAGTTACAGGGGTGCGAACCCTTTACACTGAGGAGGGGGGTGGCTTATATAGACTTCGCCAGACCCCTCCGGCCCTCAGTTATGCAGGGTTTAAAGTACATTAAGACAGGGGGTTACTGATAACGCCCACATAAAGTGCTATGAAGACCATAAAGGCTACTTAATGACAGGTCGTTGCGTGCAGAGTGACCTTAGGTCTTCTGGCTGTCGATTGGTTAGCTTCATGGTCGAGTGGTTATCTTCATGGTCGAGTGTCCTAGAGTCTGTCGAGTGGATCACCTCTAGGTCGACTGACTGATAGTTTCTTCTAGAGATGTCCTTGGGTAGGGTAGTTTAACGGGTCCATGACCCTACCCTAGGTACATAGCTTAATCATTAGCCCCCGAATGGATCAGGGTTTGAGTGGGGAAGGGGTTGAGAATTTTTCCCGACCCATTTCTTGCGCTATGAGCGTGTCTCGTCTTGGCTCGATAAACTTTTATGTGACGGATCCAACTTCTTTTTCAGTCGCCTTGATCCATTCTTTATATCTGTCAAGTGAAGTTTTCGCTTGGGGAGCTCCGAGTGCCAGAGCGGAGGAGATCTTCTGTCTGACGAGTTGTTCTGCAACTCGCGGATTCTGCGAGATTTGAATTTTGGGAAGCGCGCGGGACGGGGCGAGGCCGCAGCAATTGGATGGGATAAGGCAGGGACGCCTCAATCTCTGCGCCACCTTTTTTGCCACGTATCACGCGTGTGACTGTTGTAGGATTTGACAGGATTCCTCGGGCCCACATGTCAGCCACTCGGAAGCAGCCTTATATAAGCGCCGGACGGGGTTTTTCTCAACAGTGCTCCCTCATTCCTTCCTCTTCTCTAGATTTCACCGCCGCATTAGCTTCTGCCTCAGTGCCGCTGCCCCATGCGTGCTTCACCGGCGGTGATGGTGAAGGAGAAGACGGCGGCTCTAGAGCGGGCAAAGAAAGAAACGCGAAGGCGAAGGGGAGAGGAACCAGTTGGAGTGGCTCTTCATCGAGGACCGGCCTGCCGCCGGGCTGGATCCAGGGCGACTAGATCCGCTCGACAATCACTCAGGCGGATCTCGATGACCTGGTCGACGGTAGGCTGATCCCCCATGGATCAGGGCGGCTCCCGGGGAGGGAGTCAGAGCCGCAACCTCAGGAGGGTGAGCGCGTTCTTCTGGCCACCCACGTCGACCGTGGGTTTTCTTTGCCGCCCCACCCTTTCTTCTGGGGGTTTCTGAATTTCTTTGGGGCACAACTCCACCATTTCACACCCAACTCCATAGTGTACCTCGCTGCCTATTTATCTTTGTGCAAATGCTTCTTGGGTTGCCGGCCTCACTTGTGCCTCTTTAAGCACATCTTCACCTGTCGCTCCCATAGGATGAAGAAGGCGAATCCGAGTGACGAGAGGACACATGTGATTCAGATGTGCGGGGGTCTTGGGATCCAGTTGAGGGGGAAAAGTTCTTTTCCGACCATGGTTTTGCCCGACTCCGTCCGTGGATGGCAGTCGACTTGGTTCTACTGCAAGGATCAGCCGACGCCAGGGCAGTCGACCGGGCTCCCACCCTTTTCCATGGAGCGAGTGAGGAAGCCCTCCTCTTTGAAGGTGGTCCCAGAGGAGAAGGCACAGGTGAAGGTGTTGGTCGAGCGCGTCGTGCAGCTCATCCGCGACGGGGTGACTGGTATGGACCTCCTGGAGGTCTTCCTCCGGCGACGCACCCAGCCACTCCAATTTTGAGATCATCCTATGTGTATGTATTCTGGAACTGATGACACCACTCAGAACCACCCGGAGGAGATCGACGGCGTCAAGCATTACGGGGAACAAGGACAACCCCAGAGGAGCCAGGAGGGTCATTCCACTCGACCAATCATATGAAGTTGACAAGGTCCGATTCTGCATTTCCGACTGAGATTCTGTTATTCTGTCTATTTGAAATCAACCGACTGACTTTTGTCTTGCTTGCTGTCTTCTAGGTCACGACTGAAATGTACTAGATGCCCAACGGGGCGCAGGAGTGAGCCGAGGAGGGAGAGGCGAGTGGCGGTGAAAGTGAGGAAGAGAGTGGCAATCTGATGGCGAGGGGGAAGAGGTTGAAGACGGCTCCAGCGAGGAAGAGGAGATGGAAATGGAAGTCGATCCTCCCCGCACGGAAAGGCGATCCAAACTCGCCCACGACCCCGCAAGAGAGCGCGGCAAAGCGGCTGCGCCCGTTGTGCCGTCGACAAAGCGCCCTCGGACAGCCTCTCCGGTACCGACTAAAAAAGCGTCAAAGCATCCGCGGGCGGAGTCATCAAAGCCGCCGAAGGCCTTGCCTAAGATGAAAATGGCCATTCCCACCATCTCCGGGTAACAACAGGATTTGTGTTTTTCTTGTTCAGCTCGAGCGAACTTCCGGTCGACTTATCTATTAACCAACTGGTTTCTGAAATCTGCAGTGCCGACCAAGAAATGGAAGACACTGTCACCTCTAACCCTGGTACCTTCTCTTGTAGTTTTTGCTTTTGGTCGATTGGATCCTTGTTTCCAACTCTGGATTTATCTTGCAGCTCCTCGTCACGTCATTGATCTTCCAGATGACGATGACGAGGTGCCCCTGAGGGCGAGGAAGAATAGACAGGCCGCAGCTTGCAAGGCCACTCGAACTACGTCAGCTCCTGAGGCACTGGGTCAAGAAGGTGGTGACATCACTCGACATTCCGTGACTTTCGTTGTGCCGTTGACGAGTGCCCGGCCTTCGTCGTCGACTGTTGAACCACCCTCCTTTTTCGCCACACACCACGTCCCAGAGGACCAGGCGAGTGCTGCTAAGGAGGCTATACGCCAGGTAGGGATTATGAAGGAGGAGGTGAAGGCAATCCGGGAAGCTAGCCAAGCGGCTTATGACGCAAGCACAGCCCTACAGAGCAATGTCCAGGTTAGTTGGCAACCGCCTGTTCTGTTAGGATATGTTATCTGAAGATTTTCTTTCCAGAATCTTTTCGTGTCTGTACACCCAATTGGTGTGTTGATTGGGTTTGTAGATTGGTGGGGGCACGCTGAGTGAACCCACTAGGTGTAGTCCCCGAGACTACGGTGGACTGCTGGCAGTCGACTGTAGTCTTCGTAGTTGAAATTTCTTCACTCAGTCTAGTCGAGCCATGTCGAGTGGAATGTCAGGACCTGTGGGGGCATGCTGAGTGCACCCACTGGGTGTAGTCCCCGAGACTACGGTGGACTGCTGGCAGTCGACTATAGTCTGAAGAATTCTCTCTTTTTTTTGAAGACTATGATGAGACCATAATCTCTTTGTCCCTTTCGGTCGATTGGTCGATCGAGTCGGTAGAACTAGTGGGGGCATGCTGAGTGCACCCACTGGGTGTAGTCCCCGAGACTACTGTGGAATGTTTTGATACGACTGTAGTCTTAGAAACGTTGCTGTTTTTCTCTTAGTCACTCGGAAGTAACCTCTCTTTGATGTCTGTTGACTGACTCTTTTGCGAAAATCTTGCAAACTCGTGGCCCGTTATACTGAGTTGGAAAGGAAACATATCCAGCTCGACCTTGACTTGAAACATGTTCAGGAGAACTTCCAGAAGGCGAAGGATGAGGCAACAGGTATGATTGGTGAGAACTTGATGATTGTTTTTATCTTTCTGCCCATTATTGATTCTGACCTCCTTGTCATTTTGCAGAAAAAACGAAGGTGGCGCTGAACAAGAAGGACCAGGAGCTTGCTGAGGCGCAGAAGGCTGCATCGGATAAAACGAAGTTGGCGGAAGAGAATCAGGCTTCAGTCGGTAAACTCGAAGAAGAGAATGTCAGCCTGAAAGCTGCCCTTGATGCGGCCAACAAGGAAGTCAGCCGTCTGAAGAATGATAAGATTGCTCGGAGTAACAAGGCAAGTGAACTAGTGGGGAAGAAGAATGATCTGGAAGCTTATCTGGGAGGGCTCGCCAAGAAGCTGTTCCTCATGCTTGAAGGTAACTTTTTTCACTCGACTGACTTGTCACATTCGATTCATCATGGAACTGCTAGTTTATGTTTGACTTGCGTTTACAGAATTCTGCCAAAACTTTGAGGAAGAGACCAGTCGAGTGGAGACAGGCTTGGATCCCATCAACTCTCCAATGAAGGATGAACCCGCCATGAATGTGCTTCGACTGGAGTCTCGTGTTACTGGTGTGGTGGATTATCTGGCCCGACTAAAGGCAGCAACGTCGCGAATCGACACAACACTCTGGCCAGGGGAGACACTTCAGGACGACCTCAAGTCTTTGATGGCTCGACTGAATGAAGTCCCAGGCCGAGTGCAAGAGTGGAAGAAGTCTTCTGCCAGGTGCGGTGCTGATGTAGCTCTGTCTTTAGTCCGTGTCCACTGCAAAGATGCACGAGAGGAAAAGCTGGCGTCCCTCAAGGTGGCCAATACAAAGAAGCATGACTTCCGATCCTTCATGGAGACATTCATTGCTGCTACCACTCGTATTGCCGATGGAATCGACCTGGACGAGCTCGTTGCGCCTTCCAGTCCTCCACCGGAGGAGTAAAAAACTTCTATGATTGATGCCTTAAATTTGCCTCGGGATGCCGAGTGGTTTTTGTAACCGATGAACTTTAACATGCTTGATGAATGAGTACTTCTGGGTCCGCAGGATGCTATCTGAACTTGGCTTTGTGGTTGGATATGTTTGCATTTGTCTTCGAACGACATTGTTCTTCGCCTGGAATATATTTTCTTGCTTGGGACTTGCTCTTGTAGGCTGGAGTACAGATCTAGTCGACTTGCGCCCTCGCGACCTAGGATGAAGCACACATTGTATTTGTGCCGAAGCTCGAAGGAGAAGGTAGCAGTCGATCTCATTGTCCTTGCAAAGCGCACATGGTATTTGTGCCGGAGCCCGGAGGAGAAGGTAATCAGTCGACCTCGTAGTCCTTGCAAAGCATACGTGGTATTTGTGCCAGAGCCCGGAGGAGGAGGTAATCAATTGACCTGCACCTCGTCGTCCTTGCGGGTCGGAACGATTTCCCTACTTAGGCGAGTGCGGATCTGCAGCTAAGCCTCCGAGTGTGAGGCAGACTCACCACTCGGTAGGATTTTAAATACTTAGGCGAGCGTTGGGCTGCAGCTAAGCCCCCAAGTGAGAGGCAGATTCATCACTTGGTAGGATTTAAACACTTAGGCGAGCACTGGGCTGCAGCTAAGCCTCCGAGTGAGAGGCAGGTTCACCACTCGGTAGGATTTTAAACACTTAGGCGAGCACTGGGCTGCAGCTAAGCCTCCGAGTGAGAGCCAGGTTCACCACTCGGTAGGATTTTAAACACTTAGGCGAGCACTGAGCTGCAGCTAAGCCTCCGAGTGAGAGGCAGGTTCACCACTCGGTAGGATTTTAAAAACTTAGGCGAGCACTGAGCTGCAGCTAAGCCTCCAAGTGAGAGGCAGGTTCACCACTCGGTAGGATTTTTATTGTTTCCCATTGTATTTGTGTCATAGCTCGAAGGAGAAGGTAGCAGTCGACCTGCACCTTGTCGTCCTTGCCGATTGGAATGGATTTCTTACTTAGGCGAGTGCTGGACTACAGCTAAGCCCCCGAGTGGGAGGTTTGCTCTCCACTCAGTAGGATTTTTAAACACTTAGGCGAGTACTAGACTGTAGCTAAGCCCCCGAGTGGGAGGTTTGCTCTCCACTCAGTAGGATTTTTAAACACTTAGGCGAGTACTAGACTGTAGCTAAGCCCCCGAGTGGGAGGTTTGCTCTCCACTTGGTAGGATTTTTAGACACTTAGGCGAGTACTAGACTGCAGCTAAGCCCCCGAGTGGCAGGTTTGCTCTCCACTCGGTAGGATTTTAGACACTTAGGCGAGTACTGAACTGCAGCTAAGCCCCCGAGTGAGAGGTTTGCTCTCCACCCGGTAGGATTTTAAACACTTAGGCGAAACGGATTCGCAGCTAAGCCTCCGAGTGGGAGGTTTGCTCTCCACTCGGTAGGATTTCAAATACTTAGGCGACACGGATTCGCAGCTAAGTCTCCGAGTGAGAGGCTTGCTCGTCACTCGGCAGGAATTTTTTTTACAAACTTAGGCGAAACGGATTCGCAGCTAAGCCACCCACTGGGGGATTTCTTGCGCAAGCAAAAGCGACAACAATTAATGGGAAAATTATAACACTTTTGTCTTTGATAGATAAACTACAGGAGTACTTTTATTACATCTCATCTGAGTGAGTATTTAAGTGTAAAAGGGGCGGAGCAGATCCGCATTCCAAGCTCGTGGCTCATCAATCTGGCGATCGACGTTGTAAAGACGGTACGCTCCATTGTGGAGAACTTTGGTCACGATGAAGGGGCCTTCCCAGGTAGGGGCGAGTTTGTGTGGCTTCTATTGGTCCACTCGGAGGACCAAGTCTCCTTCTTGGAAGGATCGACTCTTCACATTTCTAGCGTAGAATCGGCACAAGTCTTGCTGATAGATGGTCGATCGGATCATGGCCATCTCTCTTTCTTCTTCCAGAAGGTCGACTGCATCCTGTCGGGCTTGTTCTTCTTCGGCTTTGGAGTAGAGCTCGACTCGAGGTGCATTGTGAAGCAGGTCACTCGGCAAAACCGCTTCGGCTTGATGGACCAGAAAGAATGGAGTTCTCCCAGTCGACCGATTTGGGGTAGTCCTCAATCCCCAAAGAACTGATGGAAGTTCATTGACCCATGCGCCTGCTGCGTGCTTGAGGTCACGCATCAACCGGGGTTTCAGTCGTTTGAGAATTAGGCCGTTTGATCTTTCTGCTTGTCCATTCGACTGGGGGTGGGCGACTGAAGCATAGTCGACTCGTGTGCCTTGGGAAGCGCAGAAAGCTTTGAATTGATCAGAATCGATGTTTGACCCATTATCAGTGACGATTCTATGAGGAACTCCATATCTGAATATCAATTCCCTGATGAAGCTGATGGCCGTGCCAGCATCAAGATTTTTAATAGGCTTGGCTTCGATCCACTTAGCGAACTTGTCGACTGCCACCAGTACATGGGTGAAGCCGCTCCTGCCAGTTTTCAGTGGTCCAACCATATCTAACCCCCAAACAGCGAAAGGCCAAATGATTGGGATGGTCTTCAAGGCTGAGGCGGGTTTGTGTGACATGTTGGAGTAGAACTGACATCCTTCACACTTGTCGACTATCTCTTTCGCAATTTCATTTGCTCTGGGCCAATAAAAACCCGCTCGGTATGCTTTAGCCACGATGGTCCAAGACGACACATGATGGCCACAGGTCCCCGAGTGGATGTCGATGAGAATCATTCGACCCTCTTCCGGTGCTATGCATTTCCGGCTGACTCCAGTCGTGCTTTCTCTGTACAACTGTCCCCTCATGACAGTAAAGGCCTTGGATCAACGGACAATCTGCCGAGCCTCTTCTTCATTCTCTGGGAGCTCTTTCCTTAGAATATACACAATGTAAGGCACTGTCCAGTCGGGAGTGATAACCAGAACATCCATGATTAGGTCGACCACAGCTGGGACCTCAACTTCAGTCGGATCCGTGGCACTTTTTGGCTGTGGGGCTTCTTCGGTGAAAGGATCCTCTTGAACTGACGGTGCGTGAACATGCTCCAAAAACACGCCACTTGGTGTGGCTTCTCTTTTGGAACCTATCTTCGCCAAGTCATCAGCTGTTTGATTTTTCAGTCGGGGTATGTGATGAAGCTCTAACCCCTCGAATTTCTTCTACAGCTTTCTTACTGCGTTGCAGTAACCAGTCATAGCTGGGCTTCTAACGTCCCACTCCTTCATCACTTGGTTAACCACTAAATCTGAGTCGCCGTAGACCATGAGGCGACGGACGCTGAGTGAAATGGCCATACGCAACCCATACAAAAGTGCTTCGTATTATGCTTCGTTGTTGGAGGAATCAAAGTGAATCTGGAGTACATATCTGATCTTATCTCCTCGGGGGGATACCAACACTACCCCACCACCGGAACCATTCAGCATTTTAGAGCCATCAAAGAACATAGTCCAGTGCTCCGAGTGAACTTGAGTCGGAAATTGCTGTTCAGTCCACTCGGCGAGGAAATCCGCTATTGCTTGGGACTTGATAGCTTTCTTTGCCTCAAATCTGATATCCAGGGGAAGGAGTTCAATCACCCATTTTGCCACTCGACCAGTTGCATCTTTGTTGTGCAGAATCTCTGATAATGGGGCGTCGCTGACGACTGTGATGGTATGGTCAGAGAAGTAGTGAGCAACTTTCTTCATGGTCATATAAATCCCATATACGAGCTTCTGATAATGAGGGTATCTTTGCTTTGATGGGGTCAGGACTTTGAAGGCTTTCCCTTCTTCTTCACGCTCGACCGTAAGTACTATACTGACGACTTGTCCTGTGGCTGCAATGTAAAGCAGCAAAGGCTCTTTGCTGATCGGGGCAGCAAGCACCGGCTGGGTGGAAAGCAGGGTTTTTAACTCTGCAAACGCTGCATCAGCTTCAGGAGTCCACTCGAACTTGTCTGACTTCTTCATCAGTCGGTAAAGAGGCAATGCCTTCTCACCGAGACGAGAGATGAATCGACTTAAAGTGACCAAGCAACCAGTAAGCTTCTGAACATCGTGCACATGCACAGGTCGTTTCATTCGGAGTATAGTGCCCACTTTCTCTGGGTTTGCGTCGATTCCTCGTTTGGAAACGAGAAAATCGAGCAGCTTTCCGCCAGGAACTCCGAATGTGCACTTGGACGGATTAAGCTTGATATCATACCTCCTGAGGTTGGCAAATTTTTCAGCGAGGTCAGTCAGCAGGTCGGAACCTTTCCGTGACTTGACCACAATGTCATCCATGTATGCTTCCACATTCCGACTGATTTGAGTGAGCAAACACTTCTGAATCATCCTCATGAACGTGGCTCCGGCATTCTTGAGGCCGAATGGCATGGTGACATAACAGAAGCACCCGAATGGGGTGATGAAAGCTGTTTTGATCTCATCGGGTCCAAACAGACGGATCTGATGGTACCCGGAATAGGCGTCTAAGAAAGACAGTCCCTCACATCCCGCAGTCGAGTCGACTATTTGGTCGATGCGAGGGAGAGGAAAATGATCTTTCGGGCAGGCCCGATTGATATGTTTAGAATCAATGCACATGCGAAGTGACTTGTCCTTCTTGGGGACCATGACAACATTCGCGAGCCACTCGGAGTGGTAAATCTCTCGGATAAACTCTGCTGCTAAGAGCCGAGCCGCCTCTTCGCCAATAGCCTTCCTTTTCTGGACGGCGGACCGTCGCAGATGTTCCTTGACATGTTTTGCCTTTGAATCGACTCGCAGACGGTGCTCAGCCAGCCCCCTGGGTACACCTGGCATGTCAGAAGGTTTCCATGCAAAGATGTCCCAGTTCTCGCGGAGGAACTGGATGAGCGTTTCTTCCTATTTGGGGTCGAGTGTTGTGGAGATATTAGTCGGAGCATCGTTGGGGTCGGTCGGGTGGATGTGAACTGGTTTTGTCTCGCCGGACGACTGAAACGCTGATTCCGTAGCAGGCTTCTTGGCTCACAACAAATCACTCGGGTCTGCATTTCTCTGGTGTTCCTGCCATTCTTCTGCTACCATCTGAGCATCGGCGATCTTTGAGCCTTTTTGAAAGCACTCTTCCGCCTTCTTGCGATTACCAGTAACAGTGATCATGCCTTTAGGGCCAGGCATCTTCAATTTGAGGTACACGTAACATGGTCGAGCCATAAAACGTGCGTAAGCTGGCCTGCCCAAAATGGCGTGATAGGCACTTTGGAAATCCACAACCTCAAATGTCAACTTTTCTTTGCGGAAGTTTTTGGAATCACCAAAAACCACATCGAGGGCGATCTGGCCGAGTGACGCGGCCTTCTTGCCAGGGATGACTCCATACAAACTCATGTTGCTTGTGCTGAGTCTGGACATCAAAATGCCCATCCCTTCCAGTGTCTCTGCGTACAGTATGTTTAAATTACTGCCGCCATCCATCAACACTTTAGTCAGTCGAGGACCTTCGACGACTGGGTCGACCACCAGAGCCTGCCTCCCAGGGGTGGCTATGTGCGTCGGGTGATCTGACTGGTCGAATGTGATGGCTGTCTGAGACCACTTCAGATAATTGGGCGTCGCCGGAGCATCCATATTCACCTCTCGGTTTATAACTTTCAGTCGGTTCTTGCTCTCAACGTCAGCAAAAATCACCAGAGTGGAATTGACTTGAGGATATTCTTCGTCACTATCTCCCTTGTCTTCAACTTTGTCCGACTCTTTTTCCTTATCCTTGGACTGTTTCCCTTGGAACTGTTGTATCAAGAGTCGACACTGTCGAGTGGTATGCTTCGGGTAAATGAAATTACGCTCTTCATCTTTCTTTGTGTGGATGTGACACGGTAAATCCATCACGTCATTTCCTTCTTTATCCTTTACTTTCTTGGGGTTCCAAGGCCCTTTGGGCTTCCCTTTGAACTTTCCTTGAGTCACGGCCAAGGCTTCTCCAGGAGCAGCTGGCTCGGCTTTCCGGTTTTGCTTCCGATTGGAGTTCCCTCCTCCGATGTCCTGGGCGACTGACTTGTGCTTGCCACTCCGGAGCCGATCCTCTTCCTCACCATTGGCATATTTGGTGGCTATCTCCATCATTCGACTCAGAGACATGTCTCCGGTTCGACCGAATTTCAGGCCTAGCTCTCTGTACTTAACGCCTTCCTTGAAGGCGCATACTGCCTGGTGATTAGATACATTCTCTACTGAGTGATGCAATCTGATCCATCTCTGGATGTAATCTGTCAAAGTTTTATTTGACTTCTGCACACAAGATTGCAGCTCCGTCAGTCCTGCTGGCCGCTTGCATGTTCCTTCGAACGTTCTGACGAACACTCGGGAAAGATCTTCCCACGTGTAAATGATGCTGGGTGTCAACTGATTCAACCATGCTCTGGCCGAACCCTCTAACATAAGAGGCAGATGCTTCATGGCCACCTCGTCGTTTCCGCCACCGATCTGGACACCCACTCGGTAGTCTTCAAGCCAAGTATCAGGCTTAGACTCACCATTGAATTTACTGACACTAGTTGCCAACCTGAAGTTGGGGGGAATCACCGCGGCCCTGATGGCTCTGCTGAAACACTCTGGTACGGAGACATGCACTCGGCTGCTGGAGGGGCACATCTTTGTCGTGACCCTCTCTGTGAGCTCTGTTCCGGTCGACCGGACCTTGAACGATGATGGATCTCGCATCAAAGCCTGGTTCCCTGGGGTCGACTGGAATTCTTCGCCCACCACTATGCTGGCGTCTATCATCCTGCTGTCGAGGTGCGTAGGATCCACCCCTTGGGGGAGGGGTGGGCACTCGACGCCGATCATCGCGATCGAATCGGTGATCGTACTGCTCACGGTTCCTGTACTGATCACGCCGGTCCCCACGCCCTTCACGCCTCGGGGGCGATCTGGGGCTATGAGCCGACTGGAGGCAGCCACGGATTTGCTGTGAATCCTGTTTCGCGACTGTGACACAGCTGAATTTTGATCTCCTGCTTCCCGGAGCAAATCTCTGATCTGCATGGAGCCTCTATCAGCCTCTAAGTGGGAAGGCTGAATTGATTCTGCTATACGGGCTGCAACTGCTAAATTCTGAATCAGAGTTCGATATACCTGCGTTCGAGGTGGAAAGAGCTGACGTCGACTGGAGTCAGGGACCCGTTGCCGCGCACGCTCGTCGAGTGCTCGCTGAAGGTTCTCCACTCAAGTGCGCTCAGCCACGTTGGCGAAGTGCGTGTCCTCCAAGGTGCGAGCCTCAGGGGTTTCTCCAACAATAGGAGTATGAAGGGCATCCATGTTCCGGCGGCGAAGTTCTTCCCTCTGCAGCGAATTGAGGGGCTCGGGAAGGTATTCCTCATGGGCGGGCGACGGATCGCCTCCGCCGTCACCTCCCTCGGCACTGGGAAAGCCGGGGGGACCGTGTGGTCCGTTGACCATCAGGACCTCCGCTGCTGGATCACTGATGTCGCACTCGGATGCAGTCTCTGTGGAGCCAGTCGACAGGTCGAACAGGCCTTAGAGAGATTCGTCGGGCTCGATTGCCGCGACTTGGGCGGTGGTCGACTGGCGAGCCACCGTGTGCCTCACCCACCACTGAAGCCTCGACCGACCAGAGCGCTTGCGCTGGCCGGTAGCGGGGAGGGAGGATGACACACAAACCGGTCGATACTGGGTCAACGGTTGCCGCAGGAGGACGCCATGAATGCAAGCGCGAAAGTGCGTCGCTCCGCGGACTGGGAGTGCGTCGATGTCGAGCAGAGCCTCCTGAAGCCAGGCAGAGTCGTCGGCGACAAACGTGAGCGCGCCGAGACGGATCTCGCGGCCCCCAACAAAAACTCCGCCTGAAACCATGATGAAGGAGATCGGAAGAAATTGCAACTTCTCCAATAAGTCGCTAAGACACCTGCCCCACGGTGGGCGCCAACTGTCGTGGTTCTAAGTCTGACAGTAGTGTAGGGGGTACTAAGAGAGAGGCAAGATCCTAGCAATGGAGTAGTTGTACACGCAAGAGTTTTACGAGTTCAGGCCCTTCTCGGAAGAAGTAACAGCCCTACGTCTCGGAGCCCGGAGGCGGTCGACTAGATTATATGCGTGTGAGTTACAGGGGTGCGAACCCTTTACACTGAAGAGGGGGTGGATTATATAGAGTTCACCAGACTTCTCCGGCCCTCAGTTATGCAGGGTTTAAAGTACATTAAGACAGGAGGTTACTGGTAACGCCCACATAAAGTGCTATGAAGACCATAAAGGCTACTTAATGACAGGCTGTTGCATGCAGAGTGACCTTAGGTCTTCTGGCTGTCGACTGGTTAGCTTCATGGTCGAGTGGTTATCTTCATGGTCGAGTGTCCTAGAGTCTGTCGAGTGGATCACCTCTAGGTCGACTAACCGGTAGTTTCTTCTAGAGATGTCCTTGGGTAGGGTAGTTTAATAGGTCCATGACCCTACCCTAGGTACATAGCTTCATTAGCTAGGGTTACACAGAGTCGGTTATAGAGAAGGAGATCTACCATCCGAATCACCAAGATTGCCTTCCACGCAAAGGAGAGTCCCATTCAGAAATGGGACGAAGTCTTCAATCTTGTGTCTTCATAGTCCAACAGTCCGGCCAAAGTATATAGTCCGGCTGTCTGGATACCCCCTAATCCAGAACTCCCTAACCGGCCAGAAGCACCACCTCCCGACTTCTGGCCATGGTGGCAGAGCGGGTGACGGCCATGGTGGCGGAGCGGGTGATGTCCACGGCAGTGGAGCGTGTGATGGCCTTGGCTTTCGACGGAGGTGTGGTGGCAACGGCGGCCGACAACAGCTGCCGACGGGCACCGGAGGCCGAGCGTGTGGTGCGTGTTCCGCACACACCCAACTTGGCCGCCACACGCACTATACTACGTCAGGGACTATGCCGCCGCCTCAGTGTAGCATCCCAGCTGGAGCTGTGCTCTAATGACGGTGGAGTGGCTACGCGATGATCACAGTCCGGTGCCATTGCCGATTTTGGGAGAAGTAGACGAGATAAGCTACAGGGAGGGAGGGCAAAATGTGATGCGGGACTCGCCGGCCGTGAGGGTTTATATAGTAGGATGGTAAGCATTGGGATTATGGGGGATTTCACCGAGTCGGGCGGGAACCTGCGCGGTTGCGCGGGAACGGGCTCAACACTGTTTGGCCAAAAGAACGCCCCCGTGCGCTGCTCAAGCTTGCGCTCAAACGTCTACGGCAGCGGGGTGACGAGACATGCGAGAGAAGGACGAAAGGACACTGTCGGTGTGAGGACGACACCTATGGGATCACAAGAATCCCTGCTACGGTTGCGGGGCGCGGGGTCGTGAGAAGAGTGGATCAAACAGATAGCACACGGGTTCTTTTTCGAGGTTCAGGCCGCGAGGCTGCGTAAAACCCTACTCCTGCTTTGGTGGTTTCTTTATCTGTGTTCTTGAACTAGCAATGGGGCGTGAGGAGCTCCAAAAAGCCGAATCCCCCTCCTGGTCGCCTCGGGCCTCCTTTTATAAGGAAAGGGGTTGCCATAGTGGCACATAGGAGGTGGAAAGGGTACAGTGATGCGAGTTTATCCCTCGCATTACATGACAAGGCACATTTAATGCGTCTTGCTTAGGTGTCCTTGCTTTATCGGGGATGGGGGAGGGCCCAGTCTCGTCCGTCGCCGCTCCCTTTCGTGTCGACACACGTCCTGGCCAGCGGTGCCCATGGTGCCATGTAGGCAGGCAGGTAGTTGAGGTGGCGCAGTGGTGGGTCTCCACGAAGATCCGCTTGCCGCCATGCACGTGCCTGCCCAACTGGTTGGGTCGGCAGCTGCATGCGAACGGTGGTGGAGGTTTGGATTGGCGTGGGCCTGATGGTGTCCCTATAGGTGTCCTTGGCAAGGGCCTCGCCGTAGCCCCGGCAAGGGTCTTGCCGGGGCCCCGGGAAGGGTCTTACCGTGGCGCCTGCTGTCATCCCCGGCAAGGCTCTTGCCGGGGGCCTTGTGGTCCTCCTTGGCTGGGATCCCGCCAAGGGTCCTCATCTTCTATAGTGTGTATCTAATCTTGAATGTCTTCACAAAGATCTGCATGCCACCACGGGGATGTCTCCGGAATCCTTGCCCCATGGGGGCAGTGGACTCAAGGGTGATTTGCTCCGTAGGTGTGGGGCGAGCTGCCACGACAAGGGTCTTGTCGGGTTTGCTAAAACCGCCCCCGGCAAGGATCTTGCCGTGGGAGTCCGCTTCATCCCCTTTGCTCTTTGTGGTCTTGGTCTTGGCGTCGTTCTGCTCCTTTCGAGCTTCGGCCTTACCTTGGCTCACCTCCCTTGCCTTGCTCAGTGCGGTGGTGTCCGTGGCTCAGACTTCCCGTGCACAGTTATAGGGGTACAAAAAGTGTACCTCTCTTTTTGTACACCGACAGACACGTACACATGATGACATGAACATGGACCACACTAGGGAATCTGTCGGTGATGAATTCATCAATCGCAAATGGTTGTACACTAGCAAGCGTTTGCCCACAAGACACACGGCTTATTCCATCACAAACATGTCGGGTGGATCAACTGTCTGCCACGTATACACATTGTCAAAAAGTAATGCGGCAGACCTTCTTTAACATATGTTAAAAAATAAAATAAAAATAAAAATAAGAACCTCGAGGTTAAATTAGCTGAGGGAATGGGGCATTTTGGTCATTTTAATGACTGAAATGACCCATCCTATCAGCTAATTTAACATCAACACAACTTCTCATCCCGTCACCATTCCATGGCTGCTCCAGCCTAAGCACACTTTCTCTTAGATGAGCTACTGGTGGAACAACTAGTCCTTGCTGATGTAGGATGCCTCTTTGCATCCTTATGGCGTATCTGGATGACCGCCCGTCCCCCAATGGGAAATACATGGTGTGTAGACAAAGCATATCACATATGTCTTATTACAAGCAATCCTCTGTGTTATTATCAATCTCTGCACACATTTATGATTACAGACCTGTTTGCCACGTGTCACACATATCTTGTTATATTGAACCATTTAGGTTTGCTTGTCTCAACACAAACAATGCATCCCAGTGAACCGCATTCTATATATCGCACACACCTAGTTCCGGCTGACCGTTTCTTTTGTGTTGCCTAATCACAAATAGTTCATCCTAGTGAACCGTATGATGTGCATCGCACACGCCTTCATCTGGCTTCCCATATCATTTGTTACTCCTCATCAAAAATAGTTAATTGAACTGAACTGTATGCCTTGCATCGCACACGCAACTAAAATCTAAACCGTGTTCAATGCATCCATCATCGCAAACGTTTCTGACATTTTTGACAGTTCTCTGACACCATCGTTTGCGATTATTGCATCGCACATAGTTTCTCGAAGGGTCTCTGATCGTACTGTCGCGTTAGCAGCATCCTGCAGTAGTGAACTCCCACTCACTTTCTTGTAAATACAGGCTTCTCCGAAAGTCTGTATAAAACCATATGCTTTGATCACCTCATCAAAGCTTATATTCCAACTCCGAGGTGCTTGCACCAGTCCATAAATGGATCACTGGAGCTTGCACACTTTGTTAGCACCTTGAGGATTGACAAAACCTTCTGGTTGCATCATATACAATTCTTCTTTAAGAAATCCATTATGGAATGCACTTTTGACGTCCATTTTCAAGATTTCATAATCATAAAATGCGGCAATTGCTAACATGATCCGGACAGACTTAAGAATCACTACGGGTGAGAAAGTCTCATCGTAGTCAGCTCCTTGAACTTGTCAAAAACCTCTTGCAACAAGTCAATCTTTATAGATAGTAACATTACCATCAGCGTCAGTCTTCTTCTTGAAGATCCATTTATTCTCTATGGGTCGCCGATCATCAGGCAAATCCACCAAAGTCCATACTTTATTCTCATAAGTGGATCCTATCTCATATTTCATGGCCTCAAGCCAATTATCGGAATCTAGGCTCATCATAGCTTCTTCATAGTTCGTAGGTTTGTCATGGTCAAGTAACATGACTTCCAGAACAGGATTGCCATACCACTCTGGTGCGGATCATGCTCTGGTTAACCTACAAGGTTCTGTAGTAACTTGATCTGAAGTTTCATGATCATTATCATTAGCTTCTTCTCTAGTTGGTGTAGGCATCACGGGAACGGATTTCTCATATGAGCTACTTTCGAAATTGAGAGAAGGTACAATTACCTCATCAAGTTCTACTTTCCTCCCACTCACTTCTTTCGAGAGAAACTTCTTCTCTAGAAAGGATCCATTCCTGGCAACAAAGATCTTGCCTTCGGATATGTGGTAGAAGGTGTACCCAATTGTTGCCTTAGGGAATCCTACGAAGACACATTTCTCCGATTTGGGTTCAAGCTTATCAGGCTAAAGCCTTTTAACATAAGCATCGCATCCCCAAACATTAAGAAACGACAGCTTAGGTTTCTTGCCAAACCACAGTTCATACGGTGTCGTCTCAACGGATTTTGACGGTGCCCTATTTAACATGAATGCAACTGTCTCTAATGCATAGCCCCAAAACAATAGTGGTAAATCTGTATGAGACATCATAGATCGCACCATATCTAATAAAGTGCGGTTACGACGTTCGGACACACCATTATGATGTGGTATTCTAGGTGGCGTGAGTTGTGAAACTATTCCACATTGTTTTAAATGAAGGCCAAACTCGTTACTCAAATATTCACCTCCATGATCACATTGTAGAAACTTTATTTTCTTGTTACAATCATTCTCCACTTCACTCTAAAATTCTTTGAACTTTTTAAATGTTTCAGACTTGTGTTTCATTATGTAGATATACCCATATCTGCTCAAATCATCTGTGAAGGACAGATAATAACGATACCCGCCAAGATCCTCAACACTCATCGGACCACATACATCGTTATGTATTATTTCCAATAAGTCATTAGCTCGTTCAATTGTTCTGGAGAATGGAGTTTTAGTCATCTTGCCCATGAGGCATGGTTCGTAAGTATCAAATGAGTCATAATCAAGTGATTCCAAAAGTCCATCTAAATGGAGTTTCTTCATGCGCTTTACACCAATATGACCTAAACGGTAGTGCCACAAATATGTTGCACTATCATTATCAACTTTGCATCTATTGGCATCAATATTTTGAATACGTGTATCACCATGATTGAGATTCAATAGAAATAGACCACTCTTCAAGGGTACATGACCATAAAAGATATTACTCATATAAATAGAACAACCATTATTATTTGATTTAAATGAATAACCGTCTCGCACTAAACAAGATCTAGATATAAGGTTCATGCTCAACGTTGGCACCAAATAACAATTATTCAGGTCTAAAACTAATCCCAAAGGTAGATGTAGAGGTAGAGTGTCGATGGTGATCTCAACAACCTTGGAACCATTCCTGACACGTGTGGGGACCGATTCTCCGGGTATTTATTTCCAGAAAATGGCCCTTGTGTTCATCAGCCCCAGGATAACTGTTAGCTAATGAGGCACCAACTTGATACAGAAATTCCAAGAAAAAATACAACATATGTAGTACAAGACCATTCTGGCCTGTTAGTACAACAAATGGTTTCTAATGGTTGATGGCGGAAGCGGTTTTGTGGATCATCAATGTCAATGGGACTCCCATTTCCACAGGAACAGCTGACAAGGTTAACTCCTATCTTCGCGACGCTGCTATCACCATTGCTTAGGTTCCGGGACTGTCGGCAAGGTCGCTCCTCTCCGTGCAAGAAAATCTGGCCAAGACAATAGCCAGGGACAAGCCAGTGAGTACTTTGAATGTACTCGCAAACATTATGAACATAGGTATAATATTACAATGGTGAGCTGAAAATATTTTCTGCTCATGACGTCAGTCACAAATGATAAATAAAACTCTGATGTGTACAAGCATATTAATTATGAATATGCAATAACATAGCAATGTTAAAATTATGAAATAGGTAACAAACATGCCACAGTCGGGCGTCTTAGCGACACCACATAAAGGGCTTTAAAAGAAATGCCACAGTCGGGCGTTTGAGCGACACCACATAAAGGGCTTTAAAAGAAATGCCACAGTCGGGCGTCTGAGCGACACCACATAAAGGGCTTTAAAAGAAATGCCACAGTCGGGCGTCTTAGCGACACCACATAAAGGGCTTTAAAAGAAATGCCACAGTCGGGCGTCTAAGCGACACCACATAAAGGGCTTTAAAAGAAATGCCACAGTCGGGCGTCTGAGCGACACCACATAAAGGGCTTTAAAAGAAATGCCACAGTCGGGCGTCTTAGCGACACCACATAAAGGGCTTTAAAATAAAACACAGTGAATATCCAGGAGGTATGACCATCCCAGGGATATTCGATAATACCAATAATATCACGGGTTAGTCCACAACAAAGGTAATAATCATAAATTATCACAAGTCACAAGTTGTGATTCCAGTTCTGGTTTAACAGTTTCACCTCCGAAGACTGACTCTAAGACCGACGCTTGACCCATCCCAGACTGTAGTCCTTAACCATGGACACGGCTATTCGAATAGGTTTAATCTCTGCAGAGGGTGTGCTCTTTACCCATGAGTAACGGATTCCTTTAGTCCATCGAGACTAATTCCGTCTACGGTCTTTTTGTTGGAAACGCACCTAACTTGCACACACCAGCTTAACTCACATGTGTCTGGAATCACCCACGACACCTGCCAAGCAAAACTCTAAGTGGGGAGGCTACAACCTCGACGTAACATGGGATCACAAAATTTATACCACGCGCAAAACTGGGGAAGCTACCCCCTTCGGCTACAACCAAAACACCCATGCTCCCGGACCCGGTGGCATGACTACCGGATGCCTCCAGTATCTTCCACCATGGCCTCTCTGTATGGTGTGTGCTAGGAAAGGGGTTGACAACTTACTAAGCCATACCCTACTTACTGTAGAGACGAGTGGTAGTACGAGGCAAGTATGGGGGTTACTGGCACAAGACTCGATCTACGGTCGACTCAGGAGGTTGTAATATTTCCTGCATGATTAGCATAACAATGCATATATTTCAAACAACAGATAGAAACATCACGCGACATACCCCTCATGCCATACCGGACACGACTTTCTCGACGAAGGATTGGGGACAAGACCGGGTCTACCCCAGACAGAGGCCTTCCCGGCTTCCCTTCCGGTATGCATGAAAGACGTATGACGGTGATTTCCATCACAAATCATGTCAACTTCATCAGCATAAAATCATTAATATGCACCCATGAATAGGATCACATCCTCACATAAAATGATGCATGTACGTGTCGGGGTGGTGTTGTTACTGAGTTCAACAACACACACAAAAATTACACCAGGGTTCAGAATGCTTGCCTTCAGGTCATGGGAAAGAAGGGTGCATCCAAAACATCTTGAAATCTTCAAAAATCCTATTTAAAAGAATATATATGAATTAACACACAAAATCAAAACAGCACAAAAAGTTGTTTTGAAATTTTTTCAAATAAATCTTAAAATAAACTAGACCATATTTGAGAGAGGTAGGAAAAAGAATTAATTCATTTGGAGCTGTATTTAAAAAGATACAACCGGTCAAAGTTTGGTCAAAAATCTGTTATTTAAATAAAAACAGAAAAGAAAACGTTTCGAAATATACGTACACATCGAAGGCGCATTTTGGAAATGCGCTTCCACTTAACCCACGTGGACTGGGCGGGGTCACTGACAGTGGGTCCAGGGGGCCCACTAGTCATTCTTGACTAGTCCAACTCTCCCTCCTCTTCCTCTGCCCGAACGGCGGCGAGGCAACAGCGATCAACGCCGGTGAACGGCGGCTCCTTGCAGGCTCCAGAAGGTTGGGATGGATCCGCAAGACCGGGGCGGTCCTCCGGTGGTCGCTGGGTCGGCAGGGACGGAGTGAGCTGCCGGCGGCGAGCTTCGCGGCAGGGGAGGCATTCGGGAGCAAAGTGGGTTTGGGGCTGTGGTGGCTCCCAGTCAAAATCGAGCAGGGGGACGGGTTCACGGGAGGAAGGGAAGGCTCCTGGTGGAGAGAGTGGAGAGGGGGAGGCCTTGGAGGCGCCGGAATGGCTGGGGCTGTGGCGGCGGCTGTGGTTGCCGGAGATGGGGAAGGAGGCCTCCCCGAGTTGATTGGCTGCCAATGGGGGTCCTAGGGAGATGGTTTGGGACTGCCTGCATGCGGGGATGGGCTCGGGGCTCCTTATATAGGCGATGGAGGTCGGTTCTGAGGCGGCCGGTGATAAGGACGACGGCGAACCGCCATGCTGTAGCTTGGGCGACGTGGCAGCGACGAGCGCTAGGGGACACACTTGTGGATGAGCACGCACTACTCCAGGAGGCAGGTGGCAAGTGCTGGCGGCTTAGGGGTTTTGCAGGCTGCGATCGGTCACGAACCGGATTGGGTGCTGGGTGGGACGCGGCGACTCGGGTGCACGCGTGTGCCAAACACACGCTCTGGGCGCGCCCAGAGCACGCACGGGACGTGCTCGACGAAATGTCGTGGCATGGTAGAGGGTTCCAAACCACAAGAGGGTTAGCAGTGTGGGGTTATGGGCTAGGGCAAAACCATGGGACATGCTGGGTAGGTCAGGGGCTCAAGTTCACAATGTAAACTTGAACTCATGCCAAAACTGGCTATGCACTCAGGGTGTTTGAAAAATGCCAAAGGCACCTAGGCAGTTCTTGGGGTGGCCAAATCTCCCAGAGTGGGGTCTCTTTGGATGTATGAGATGGTGGTGAAGTTAGTTTGCAAAAAGGGGATACTTGCTAGTGCAAGTTTTGCAAAACTATAATTCTGGACAGGGAGGAAATGGCATCATTACATGGGCCAAAAGTGTTCCAAAGAGTGCATGCTCCTGGACTTAGGGGTTTTGCAGGGTTGACTATAAGCATGAGAAAGCACAAGGTCATATGAGCAAGAAAGAAAGAGGTTGCAGTAGAAAATACAAGTCTGGTCTAGAATGGAAAAGAGGTTGAGTCACTCAAATATTCCAAAGAACAACACTATGTTTTTGCATAAAGTTGGATGACATGCTACTACTGACATCCCATAATTTTGGTGGAGGATCTAGGGAAATATTTAGATAGGCTATAGTGCAAATATGTTCACTGGACCAGATTTGAAAAATAGGCGTAAAACTCAAAATATGAAATGAAATAATTATATAATTGCACAAAAGTGATTTAGAGGCATCACATGACATCTCCAAATTTTGTTTGGATTTTTTTGATAAATATATCAACTGGTTGTAGTACAAAAAGAGCTCCAAAACTTGGAGAAAGTCATTTTAATGAATAAACCTCAGTGTGAAATAATTTAATAAATAAATCTACTGATTAAGAAAATGTTGTACAGAGAGCATATAAGTCCAATATATTTTGTAAAGCTTCACTTGGGAAAAATAAAACTCTTTAACATAAAAGAAGAGTTCTGAAATCAACAGAAAAATCCAGAATGCAAAATTTTAAAACTCCTGGAAAAAATTTAATATTTAAAACTTGGTTAAATTTTTGGGGTGTTACAGTTACTAACCCCCTTAAGAAAAAATCTCGTCCTCGAGATTTGCTAAGGGTTGTAAAACAAAATACTTTTACCTGGTCAGAAGATCATTTTACTAAAGCGGTAAAAAGAAATGGCTACAGTGAGAGGGCAATAAGTGGTGAGTAACTACAGTGTGGGATACTGGCGCTGTGCGGAGAAGTTCCACATTTAGGAAACGAGTGATTTCTACGCTGGACGTCGTGAATTTAGAATAAATTCTAAATTCTACAATACGCTGGTCGTACCCGAGAGCACAGTGCTCCCTCTGGCTGACAGGTGGGACCAAGGCCCACTGTCTGTCTCTCCTCCTTCCTCTGGCTCTCTCTTCTTCCTCTCTCACGCGCGCTTTCCCGGCTTTCTCCACCGGCGACGTCTAGCGCGTAGGGCATCTAGGCCGTACTGCGGTAGTGCGCGGCGTGCTTGCTGCCGGTGCAGTGTGCAGTCACCTCGTGGGCCAGTGCGCTGTCGGCACTGCTCGCGGATTCACCTCCGAACACCGGCGATCGGGTGACGAGCGGCGCTGGTGGACTTCGCCCACCGTACACCGATCTCGAGCTATAAAACGACCGCGGTGCTCCTTCTTCATCTACGCACCTGGCCTCGCTTCTCCTCCTCCTTCTCCTCCATTACTGCTCACCGGAGGTCGAGAAGAGGCTCCAATGGCAGAGACGGTGCCGGACTGGTACGTGATCCTGGTGTGTGGAGGGCTGTCGACAGTGCTGGGGCTCTCTATGCTCCTGTGCACGATGATCTTTGATGATCGTCGTGATGCTGCCGCTCGGGTGCTGGCTCTCCGCAGTGGCGGTGCTCACGGGGATTAGGCGTAATGCCGGGTGTTAACTGTCATCGGTGTGCCGGAGGTGATTAGTGTCCGGATGATTATCCGCTATTCTCTCCCTTGGAGGCATGTGGAGTGCTTAGAAGGGGGTTGGTGAGATGCAACATGGTTGCATGTATTTGCAAGACAGTGTAAGAATCCGAGGGGTTGTGGGTATGTTGTCGTGGTGCTGGGTGAATAAAAATAATCCATGCCATGAGAGGATAAATGATGCAGCAACTCAGGGGAAAAGAAATCTTATTCCAGGATTTTCGCGGTTACACAGGTTACTCACGAAGAAAACCACTCACATAAGTAGAAACTAAATACTCGACTTGTCGCACAAATTTGAGGTACTATGCATAAGTTACAACGTAATAATAAATGCTGAAATAACAAATACAGCAGTGACGTCTAAAATGAGAATGGTAAATGGACAAAGTCTTGAGGAAAAGTCTCTCGTAGTGGAATACACTCCTCTTATATCGGAGGAAATGGGTTGACCAGTCGATGTATGAGTCTCTCTGGGTCGGGCCTCAGTGGTCTGCCGATGGCAATCTGAGGATTCAGATCAGTGAGACTCCGGAGATAATCCTCACTCGCTGGTTCAATTGTTCTTGAGCGATGATGTACTGGATAAGGTTGGCTAGCACTGGTCTCTCTCAATCCGTCCACCGGGAAAAGATGTTACTCCTCCGGGCGTTGCACGGCTCGGAAAGTAATAATATCCTCGTTCGCGGGCATATGGTACTGCGGATTGAAGACGAGCAATTGCTTCGTTCGCAGCAGCTTCTATGGCCAAGCGTGGGGTCGGCATAGATTTCCCCACGAAGGAAACTTCCGTTGGGTCTTGGTTGGGGTCTACGGGAGGAATGTGTACTGCTGCCCAATATTCCGAGGTGGAAGGGGTGATTCTCGATTTGAACAGCTCGTACTGGGGTGGCTGGGTAGAACCCATGGTACTGCAGGTAAAGTCCCACAATATTTTGACAAAGCTACCTGGGGTTGCATCTGGGGTTCTCCGATAAATACTAGGGCTCGGCATGGCAAGAAATGGTTGTGAGAGTGGTGCACGAGGTGAGGGTTGCTGGGTAAGGTCACAAGGCGGCCTTCTTATATAGCATCTGGGCTGGTTTATTTATCATGGTGAAAGATAATAAACCTGCCAGCTTAGCTCCAAAGGTTGGGGTCAGTGTCAGAGATACACATATCTCATAAAGAGACGTGTTACTGTGGGTGTCGTCGGGGTTGGTTTTGGTAGCTGTGCCCGGAAAATGTGCAACTATGCACTGACAAAAATACGCAAGGCTACCATTAAAACAGAGGCACAACGACAGGCTGTGTTTATATACCAGGTCGCACGATTACAAAGCGAGGATACACTGAGACTCGGTACTACTCGTACGGCTTAGTCTACCTCGTTTATGTCTAAACGGGCGTGCCTGGTGGATGTCGAGGCTTCTCCACGTGTCTCACTGTCGGGATTAGTCGGAGATGGCGGAGGAACTGCAGGGTCGGGGTAGCGATGATGACCATCGCGGGGATTGTTGGCCACAATCCCGCTGGAGTGTGCTCCCAAAAGGTCACGAAGCACTTCTGGGGTCATCAAGACACCTTGGCCGTTGGCTGGAGCTGACCACAGGGTCTCGATCAGGTGTCCGAACAGCACGACTGGGTTGTCGGCTTCGGGCTCGGTTTCCCTGCTCACCGGGGCTCGGCGAACCAGCTCTCCTCGAGCTGCGATCAGATCAATAGTGATTTGATCAAATAGTGCCTCTAGTGCACTTACATAGCGCACTAGGTGCAACAATGCGGGATCCGTCTCGTGATCTCCGTTGGCAACTTGGGGTGGTCTACCATACCCTTCACGCCTGGGGTAGTAGTAGAATGAGCGACAGTTAACTCTGGGCGACAACTGCCAGAGTTGAACTATAGCTTCTCAGCGGCTAGCTGGATGGCTTGTGGCTCGAAGGAAGTTGTCCTTCCGGTGAACCTGTAGGGGCGTTCTGGCGACAGACCCCTACCGTAGATGTGCACAGTGGCCCAGAATTGGCGGTCCTCACCGCTCATGGGTCCTTGGTACACAACATATTCTGGGGGTTCTTCTAACGCATAGGCACGACGGGTGAGGTTTGCGAGTATGGTCACGAAACCTCCAAGATTGGTTGTTGTGGTCTCATTGTGCACTATGGGACCAGGTATTGTGGCTAGATTGGGGAAGAGGCTGTGCTGTGCTGGGTTGAGGCTAGTGTGCCCTTTTTATAGAAAAGGGGACGGAGTCCTCCTTCGCACGCTTGCGAATGAGACATTGTTGCCATCGGTCACTGGTGTGTGATCGACAGGCTAGGCTGATAGGTTGGGCACCGACTGCCAAAAGTGTCGGGATCACAGTGTGGCTATCTTGCACGGGAAGCTTGGCTGGGGTTTTGGTTAGGGTCCGATAGGTTGGTTTGCCTAAGATTTCCGACCTGGCTAAGATAGGATTAGCCAATGGTCAGCCTGGCTCTGGTACCAAGTCTGTGGGGACCGATTCTCCAGGTATTTATTTCCAGAAAATGGCCCTTGTGTTCATCAGCCCCAGGATAACTGTTAGCTGATGAGGCACCAACTTGATACAGAAATTCCAAGCAAAAATACAACATATGTAGTACAAGACCATTCTGGCCTGTGAGTACAACAAATGGTTTCTAATGGGTGATGGCGGAAGCGGTTTTGTGGATCATTAGTGTCAATGGGACTCCAATTTCCACAGGAATAGCTGACCAGGTTAACTCCTATCTTCGCGAAGCTGCTATCACCATTGCTTAGGTTCCGGGACTGTCGGCACGGTCGCTCCTCTCCGCGTAAGAAAATCTGGCCAAGACAATAGCCAGGGACAAGCCAGTGAGTACTTTGAATGTACTCGCAAACATTATGAACACAGGTATAATATAACAATGATGAGCTGAAAATATTTTATGCTCATGACGTCAGTCACAAATGATAAATAAAACTCTGATGCGTACAAGCATGTTAATTATGAATATGCAATAACACAATGTTAAAATTATGAAATAGGTAACAAACATGCCACAGTCGGGCATCTTAGCGACACAACATAAAGGGCTTTAAAAGAAATGCCACAGTCGGGCATCTGAGCGACACCACATAAAGGGCTTTAAAAGAAATGCCACAGTCGGGCGTCTGAGCGACACCACATAAAGGGCTTTAAAAGAAATGCCATAGTCGGGCGTCTTAGCGACACCACATAAAGGGCTTTAAAAGAAATGCCACAGTCGGGCATCTGAGCGACACCACATAAAGGGCTTTAAAAGAAATGCCACAGTCGGGCGTCTGACCGACACCACATAAAGGGCTTTAAAAGAAATGCCATAGTCGGGCGTCTTAGCGACACCATATAAAGGGCTTTAAAAGAAAACACAGTGAATATCCAGGAGGTATGACCATCCCAGGGATATTCGATAATACCAATAATATCACGGGTTAGTCCACAGCAAAGGTAATAATCATAAATTATCACAAGTCACAAGTTGTGATTCCAGTTCTGGTTTAACAGTTTCACCTCCGAAGACCGACACTAAGACCGACGCTTGACCCATCCCAGACTGTAGTCCTTAACCATGGACACGGCTATTCGAATAGGTTTAATCTCTGCAGAGGGTTTACTCTTTACCCACGAGTAACGGATTCCTTTAGTCCATCGGGACTAATTCCGTCTAAGGTCTTTTTGTTGGAAACACACCTAACTTGCACACACCAGCTTAACTCACATGTGTCTGGAATCACCCACGACACCTATCAAGCAAAACTCTAAGTGGGGAGGCTACAACCTTGACCTAACATGGGATCACAAAATTTATACCGCGCGCAAAACTGGGGAAGCTACCCCTTTGGCTACAACCGAAACACCCATGCTCCTGCACCCGCTGGCATGACTACCGGATGCCTCCAGTATCTTCCACCATGGCCTCTCTGTACGGTGTGTGCTAGGAAAGGGGTGGACAACTTACTGAACCATACCCTACTTATTGTAGAGAAGAGTGGTAGTACGAGGCAAGTATGGGGGTTACTGGCACAAGACTCGATCTACGGTCGACTCAGGAGGTTGTAATATTTCCTGCATGATTAGCATAACAATGCATATATTTCAAACAACAGATAGAAACATCACGCGACATACCCCTCATGCCATACCGGACACGACTGTCTCGACGAAGGATTGGGGACAAGATCGGGTCTACCCCAGACAGAGGCCTTCCCGGCTTCCCTTCCGGTATGCATGAAAGACGTATGACAGTGATTTCCATCACAAATCATGTCAACTTCATCAGCATAAAATCATTAATATGCACCCATGAATAGGATCACATCCTCACATAAAATGATGCATGTAGATGTCGGGGTGGTGTTGTTACTGAGTTCAACAACACACACAAAAATTACACCAGGGTTCAGAATGCTTGCCTTCAGGTCATGGGAAAGAAGGGTGCATCCAAAACATCTTGAAATCTTCAAAAATCCTATTTAGAAAAATATATATGAATTAACACACAAAATCAAAACAGCACAAAAAGTTGTTTTGAAATTTTTTCAAATAAATCTTAAAATAAACTAGACCATATTTGAGAGAGGTAGGAAAAAGAATTAATTCATTTGGAGCTGTATTTAAAAAGATACAACCGGTCAAAGTTTGGGCAAAAATCTGTTATTTAAATAAAAACAGAAAAGAAAACGTTTCGAAATATACGTACACATCGAAGGCGCATTTTGGAAATGCGCTTCCACTTAACCCACGTGGACTGGGCGGGGTCACTGACAGTGGGTCCAGGGGGCCCACTGGTCATTCTTGACCAGTCCAACTCTCCCTCCTTTTCCTCTGCCCGAACGGCGGCGAGGCAACAGCGATCAACGCCGGTGAACGGCGGCTCCTTGCGGGCTCCAGAAGGTTGGGATGGATCCGCAAGACCGGTGCGGTCCTTCCGGTGGTCGCTGGGTTGGCGGGGACGGAGTAAGCAGCCGGCGGCGAGCTTCGCGGCAGGGGAGGCATTCGGGAGCAAAGTGGGTTTGGGGCTGCGGTGGCTCCCAATCAAAATCGAGCAGGGGGACGGGTTCACGGGAGGAAGGGAAGGCTCCTGGTGGAGAGAGTGGAGAGGGGGAGGCCCTGGAGGCGCCGGAATGGCCGGGGCCGTGGCGGCGGCTGTGGTTGCCGGAGATGGGGAAGGAGGCCTCCGCGAGTTGATTGGCTGCCAATGGGGGTCCTAGGGAGATGGTTTGGGACTGCCTGCATGCGGGGATGGGCTCGGGGCTCCTTATATAGGAGATGGAGGTCGGTTCCGAGGCGGCCGGTGATAAGGACGACGGCGAACCGCCATGCTATAGCTTGGGCGACATGGCGGCGACGAGCGCTAGGGGACACACTTGCGGATGAGCACGCACTACTCCAGGAGGCAGGTGGCAAGTGCTGGCGGCTTGGGCGGCGCTGGCTAGTGCAGGAGCAGTCAGGCGGCGGTGGCGGCTAGCGACTGGCCTGCCAGAGACGTGGCGAGAGCTGCGGGGCTGGTGGGTGTAGAAGGGGACACTGCGTGCTGGCTGCGGTCGGTCACGGACCGGATTGGGTGCTGGGTGGGACGCGGCGACTCGGGTGCACGCGTGTGCCAAGCGCACGCTCTGGGCGCGCCCAGAGCACGCACGGGACGTGCTCGACGAAATGTTGTGGCATGGTAGAGGGTTCCAAACCACAAGAGGGTTAGAAGTGTGGGGTTATGGGCTAGGGCAAAACCATGGGACATGCTGGGTAGGTCAGGGGCTCAAGTTCACAATGTAAACTTGAGCTCATGCCAAAACTGGCTATGCACTCAGGGTGTTTGACAAAATGCCAAAGGCACCTAGGCAGTTCTTGGGGTGGCCAAATCTCCCAGAGTGGGGTCTCTTTGGATGTATGAGATGGTGGTGAAGTTAGTTTGCAAAAAGGGGATACTTGCTAGTGCAAGTTTTGCAAAACTATAATTCTGGACAGGGAGGAAATGGCATCATTACATGGGCCAAAAGTGTTCCAAAGAGTGCATGCTCCTGGACTTAGGGGTTTTGGAGGGTTGACTATAAGCATGAGAAAGCACAAGGTCATATGAGCAAGAAAGAAAGAGGTTGCAGTAGAAAATACAAGTCTGGTCTAGAATGGAAAAGAGGTTGAGTCACTCAAATATTTCAAAGAACAACACTATGTTTTTGCATAAAGTTGGATGACATGCTACTACTGACATCCCATATTTTGGTGGAGGATCTAGGGAATATTTAGATAGGCTATAGTGCAAATATGTTCACTGGACCAGATTTGAAAAATAGGTGTAAAAATCAAAATATGAAATGAAATAATTATATAATTGCACAAAAGTGATTTAGAGGCATCACATGACATCTCCAAATTTTGTTTGGATTTTTTTGATAAATATATCAACTGGTTGCAGTACAAAAAGAGCTCCAAACTTGGAGAAAGTCATTTTAATGAATAAACCTCGGTGTGAAATAATTTAATAAATAAATCTACTGATTAAGAAAATGTTGTACAAAGAGCATATAAGTCCAATATATTTTGTAAAGCTTCACTTGGGAAAAATAAAACTCTTTAACATAAAAGAAGAGTTCTGAAATCAACAGAAAAATCCAGAATGCAAAATTTTAAAACTCCTGGAAAAAATTTAATATTTAAAACTTGGTTAAATTTTTGGGGTGTTACAGTTACTAACCCCCTTAAGAAAAAATCTCGTCCTCGAGATTTGCTAAGGGTTGTAAAACAAAATACTTTTACTGGTCAAAAGATCATTTTACTAAAGCGGTAAAAAGAATGGCTACAGTGAGAGGGCAATAAGTGGTGAGTAACTACAGTGTGGGATACTGGCGTTGTGTGGAGAAGTTCCACGTTTAGGAAACGAGTGATTTCTACGCTGGACGTCAGTGAATTTAGAATAAATTCTAAATTCTACAATACGCTGGTCGTACCCGAGAGCACAGTGCTCCCTCTGGCTGACAGGTGGGACCAGGGCCCACTGTCAGTCTCTCCTTCTTCCTCTGGCTCTCTCTTCTTCCTCTCTCCCACGCGCTTTCCCGGCTTTCTCCACCGGCGATGTCTAGCGCGTAGGGCATCTAGGCCGTACTGCGGTAGTGCGCGGCGTGCTTGCTGCCGGTGCAGTGTGCACTCACCTCGCGGGCCAGTGCGCTGTCGGCACTGCTCGCGGATTCGCCTCCGAACACCGGCGATCGGGCGATGAGCGGCGCTGGTGGACTTCGCCCACCGTACACCGATCTCGAGCTATAAAATGACCGCGGTGCTCCTTCTTCATCTTCGCACTTGGCCTCGTTTCTCCTCCTCCTTCTCCTCCATTACTGCTTACCGGAGCTCGAGACGAGGCTCCAATGGCGGAGACGGTGCCGGACTGGTATGTGATCCTGGTGTGTGGAGGGCTGGCGGCAGTGCTGGGGCTCTCTGTGCTCCTGTGCGCGATGATCTTTGATGATCGCTCGTGATGCTGCCGCTCGGGTGCTGGCTCTCCGCGGTGGCGGTGATCACGGGGATTAGGCGTAATTCCGGTTATTCACTGTTATCGGTGTGCCGGAGGTGATTAGTATCCGGATGATTATCCGCTAATCTCTCCCTTGGAGGCATGTGGAGTACTTAGAGGGTGGTTGGTGAGATGCAACATGGTTGCATGTATTTGCAAGCAGTGTAAGAGTCCGAGTGGTTGTGGGTCTGCTGCCGTGGTGCTGCGTGAATAAAAATAATCCATGCAGTGAGAGGATAAATGATGCAGCAACTCAGGGAAAAGAAATCTCATTCCAGGATTTTCGCGGTTACACAGGTTACTCACGAAGAAAAACACTCATATAAGTAGAAACTAAATATTCGACTCGCCGCACAAATTCGAGGTACCATGCATAAGTTACAACGTAATAATAAATGCTGAAATAACACACACAGCAGTGACGTCTAAAATGAGAATGGTAACTGGACAGGGTCTCGAGAAAAGTCTCTGGCAATGGAATACACTCCTCTTCTATCGGAGGAAGTGGATTGACCAGTCGATGTATGAGTCTCTCCGGGTCGGGCCTCAGTGGTCTGCCGATGGCAATCTGAGGATTCAGATCAGTGAGACTCTGGAGATAATCCATCACTCGCTGGTTCAAATGCTCTTGAGCGATGATGTACTGGATAAGGTTGGCTAGCACTGGGTCTCTCTCAATCCGTCCACCGGGAAAAGATGTTACTCCTCCGGGCGTTGCACGGCTCGGAAAGTAATAATATCCTCGTTCGCGGGCATAAGGTACTTCGGATCGAAGACGAGCAATTGCTTCGTTCGCAGCAGCTTCTATGGCCAAGCGTGGGGTCGGCATAGATTTCCCCACGAAGGAAACCTCCGTTGGATCTTGGTTGGGGTCTACGGGAGGAATGTGTACTGCTGCCCAATATTCCGAGGTGGAAGGGGTGATTCTCGATTTGAACAGCTCGTACTGGGGTGGCTGGGTAGAACCCATGGTACTGCAGGTAAAGTCCCACAATATTTTGACAAAGCTACCTGGGGTTGCATCTGGGGTTCTCCGATAAATACTAGGGCTCGGCATGGCAAGAAATGGTTGTGAGAGTGGTGCACGAGGTGAGGGTTGCTGGGTAAGGTCACAAGGTGGCCTTCTTATATAGCATCTGGGCTGGTTTATTTACCGTGGTGAAAGGTAATAAATCTGCCAGATTAGCTCCAAAGGTCGGGGTCAGTGTCAGAGATACACATATCTCATAAAGAGACGTGTTACTGTGGGTGTCGTCGGGGTTGGTTTTGGTAGCTGTGCCCGGAAAATGTGCAACTATGCGCTGACAAAATACGCAAGGCTACTATTAAAACAGAGGCACAACGACAGGCTGCGTTAATATACAAGGTCGCACGATTACAAAGCGAGGATACACTGAGACTCGGTACTACTCGTACGGCTTAGTCTACCTCGTTTATGTCTAAACGGGCGTGCCTGGTGGATGTCGAGGCTTCTCCACGTGTCTCACTGCCGGGATTAGTCGGAGATGGTGGAGGAACTGCAGGGTCGGGGTAGCGATGATGACCATCGCGGGGATTGTTGGCCACAATCCCGTTGGAGTGTGCTCCCAAAAGGTGACGAAGCACTTCTGGGGTCATCAAGACACCTTGGCCGCTGGCTGGAGCTGACCTCAGGGTCTCGATCGGGTGTCCGAACAGCACGACTGGGTTGTCGGCGTCGGGCTCGGTTTCCCTGCTCGCCGGGGCTCTGCGAACCAGCTCTCCTCGAGCTGCGATCAGATCAATAGTGATTTGATCGAACAATGCCTCTAGTGCACTTACATAGCGCACTAGGTGCAACAATGCGGGATCCGTCTCGTGATCTCCGTTGGCAACTTGGGGTGGTCTACCATACCCTTCACGCCTGGGGTAGTAGTAGAACGAGCGACAGTTAACTCTGGGCGACAACTGCCGGAGTTGAACTATAGCTTCTCGAGCGGCTAGCTGGATGGCTTGTGGCTCGAAGGAAGTTGTTCTTCCGGTGAACCTGTAGGGGCGTTCTGGCGACAGACCCCTACCGCAGATGTGCACAGTGGCCCAGAATTGGCGGTCCTCACCGCTCATGGGTCCTTGGTACACAACATATTCTGGGGGCTCTTCTAACGCGTAGGCACGACGGGTGAGGTTTGCGAGTATGGTCACGAAACCTCCAAGATTGGTTGCTGTGGTCTCATTGTGCACTATGGGACCAGGCATTGTGGCTAGGTTGGGGAAGAGGCTGTGCTGTGCTGGGCTGAGGCTAGCGTTCCCCTTTTATAGAAAAGGGGACGGAGTCTTCCTTCGCACGCTTGCGAATGAGACATTTTTGCCATCGGTCACTGGCGTGTGATTGACAGGCTAGGCTGATAGGTTGGGCACCGACTGCCAAAAGTGTCGGGATCACTGTGTGGCTATCTTGCATGGGAAGCTTGGCTGGGGTTTTGGTTAGGGTCTGGTGGGTTGGTTTGCCTAAGTTTTCGACCTGGCTAAGATAGGATTAGCCAATGGTCAGCCTGGCTCTGGTACCAAGTCTGTGGGGACCGATTCTCCGGGTATTAATTTCCAGAAAATGGCCCTTGTGCTCACCAGCCCCAGGATAACTGTTAGCTGATGAGGCACCAACTTGATACAGAAATTCCAAGCAAAATACAAAATATGTAGTACAAGACCATTCTGGCCTGTGAGTACAACAAATGGTTTCTAATGGTTGATGGCGGAAGCGGTTTGTGGATCATCAGTGTCTATGGGACTCCAATTTCCACAGGAATAGCTGACAGTTTAACTCTATCTTCGCGAAGCTGCTATCACCATTGCTTAGGTTCCGGGACTGTCGGCACGGTCGCTCCTCTCCGTGTAAGAAAATCTGGCCAAGACAATAGCCAGGGACAAGCCAGTGAGTACTTTGAATGTACTCACAAACATTATGAACACAGGTATAATATAACAATGATGAGCTGAAAATATTTTATGCTCATGACGTCAGTCACAAATGATAAATAAAACTCTGATGCGTACAAGCATGTTAATTATGAATATGCAATAAACATAGCAATGTTAAAAATTATGAAATAGGTAACAAACATGCCACAGTCGGGCGTCTTAGCGACACCACATAAAGGGCTTTAAAAGAAATGCCACAGTTGGGCGTCTGAGCGACACCACATAAAGGGCTTTAAAAGAAATGCCACAGTCGGGCGTCTGAGCGACACCACATAAAGGCTTTAAAAGAAATGCCACAGTCGGGCGTCTTAGCGACACCACATAAAGGGCTTTAAAAGAAATGCCACAGTCGGGCGTCTGAGCGACACCACATAAAGGCTTTAAAGAAATGCCACAGTCGGGCGTCTGAGCGACACCACATAAAGGGCTTTAAAAGAAACAATCAGTGAATATCCTGGAAGGTAGAACGCATCCCAGGGATATTCGATGAATACCAATAATATCACGGGTTAGTCCACAACAAAGATAATAATCATAAATTATCACAAGTCACAAGTTGTGATATCCAGTTCTGGTTAACAGTTTCACCTCCGAAGACCGACACTAAGACCGACACTGACCCATCCCAGACTTGTAGTCCTTAACCATGGACACGGCTTTCGAATAGGTTTAATCTCTGCAGAGGTGTACTCTTTACCCACGAAGTAACGGATTCCTGTAGCCATCGGGACTAATTCCGTCTACGGTCTTTTGTTGAAACACACCTAACTTGCACACACCAGCTTAACTCACATGTGTCTGGAATCACCCACGACACCTGTCAAGCAAAACTCTAAGTGGGGAGGCTACAACCTCGACGTAACATGGGATCACAAAATTTATACCGCGCGCAAACTGGGGAAGCTACCCCCTTTGGCTACAACCGAAACACCCATGCTCCCGGACCCGGTGGCATGACTACCGGATGCCTCCAGTATCTTCCACCATGGCCTCTCTGTACGGTGTGTGCTAGGAAAGGGGTTGACAACTTACTGAACCGTACCCTACTTATTGTAGAGACGAGTGGTAGTACGAAGCAAGTATGGGGGTTACTGGCACAAGACTCGATCTACGGTCGACTCAGGAGGTTGTAATATTTCCTGCATGATTAGCATAACAATGCATATACTTCAAACAACAGATAGAAACATCACGCGACATACCCCTCATGCCATACCGGACACGACCGTCTCGACGGAGGACTAGGGACAAGACCGTGTCTACCCAAGACAGAGGCCTTCCCGGCTTCCCTTCCGGTATGCATGAAAGACGTATGACAGTGATTTCCATCACAAATCATGTCAACTTCATCAGCATAAAATCATTAATATGCACCCATGAATAGGATCACATCCTCAGATAAAATGACGCATGTACGTGTCGGGGTGGTGTTGTTACCGAGTTCAACAACACACACAAAAATTACACCAGGGTTCAAAATGCTTGCCTTCAGGTCATGGGAAAGAAGGGTGCATCCAAAACATCTTGAAACCTTCAAAAATCCTATTTAAAAGAATATATATGAATTAACACACAAAATCAAAACAGCACAAAAAGTTGTTTTGAAATTTTTTCAAATAAATCTTAAAATAAACTAGACCATATTTGAGAGAGGTAGGAAAAAGAATTAATTCATTTGGAGCTGTATTTAAAAAGATACAACCGGTCAAAGTTTGGTCAAAAATCTGTTATTTAAATAAAAACAGAAAAGAAAACATTTCGAAATATACATACACGTCGAAGGCGCATTTTGGAAATGCGCTTCCACTCAACCCACGTGGACTGGGCAGGGTCACTGACAGTGGGTCCAGGGGGCCCACTGGTCAGGTTTGACCAGTCCAACTCTCCCTCCTCTTCCTCTGCCCGAACGGCGGCGAGGCAACGACGATCAACAGTGGTGAACGGCGGCTCCTCGCGGGCTCCAGAAGGTCGGGATGGATCCGCAAGACCGGGGAGGTCCTTCCGGTGGTCGCTGCGTCGGCGGGGACGGAGTGAGCTGCCGGCGACGAGCTTCGCGGTGGGGGAGGCATTCGGGAGCAAAGTGGGTTTGGGGCTGCGGTGGCTCCCGATCAAAATCGAGCAGGGGGACGGGTTCACGGGAGGAAGGGAAGGCTCCTGGTGGAGAGAGTGGAGAGGGGGAGGCCCTGGAAGCACCGGAATGGCCGGGGCCGTGGCGGCGGCTGTGGTTTCCGGAGATGGGGAAGGAGGCCTCCCCGAGTTGATTGGCTGACAATGGGGGTCCTAGGGAGATGGTTTGGGACTGCCTGCATGCGGGAATGGGCTCGGGGTTCCTTATATAGGCGATGGAGGTCGGTTCCGAGGCGGCCGGCGATAAGGACGATGGCGAACCGCCATGCTGTAGCTTGGGCGACGTGGCGGCGACGAGCGCTAGGGGACACGCTTGTGGATGAGCACGCACTGCTCGAGGAGGCAGGTGGCAAGCACTGGCGGCTTGGGCGGCGCTGGCTAGCGCAGGAGCGGTCGGGCAGCGGTGGCGGCTAGCGGCTGGCCTGCCGGATACATGGCGAGAGCTGCGGGGCTGGTGGGTGGAGAAGGGGACACTGCATGCTGGTTGCGGTCGGTCACGGACCGGATTGGGTGCGGGGTGGGACGCGGCGACTCGGGTGCACGTGCGTGCCAAACGCACGCTCTGGGTGCGCCCAGAGCACGCACGGGACGTGCTCGACAAAATGGTGTGGCATGCTAGAGGGTTCCAAACCACAAGAGGGTTAGCAGTGTGGGGTTATGGGCTAGGGCAAATCCATGGGACATGCTGGATAGGTCAGGGGCTCAAGTTCACAATGAAACTTGAAGTCATGCCAAATCTGGCTATGCACTCAGGGTGTTTGTCAAAATGCCAAGGGCACCTAGGCAGTTCTTGGGGTGGCCAAATCTCCCAGAGTGGGGTCTCTTTAGAAGAAAGAGGGGGTGGTGAGGTTAGTTTGCAAAAAGGAGAAACTTGCTAGTGCAAGTTTTGCAAAACTACAATTCTGGACAGGGAGTAAATGGCATCATTACATGGACCAAAAGTGTTCCAAAGAGTGCATGCTCCTGGACTTAGGGGTTTTGCAGGGTTGACTATAAGCATGAGAAAGCACAAGGTCACTAGAGCAAGAAGGAATAGGGTTGCAGTAGAAAACACAAGTCTGGTCCAGAATGAAAAGAGGTTGATGCACTTAATTTTTCCAAAGAACAACACTAGGTTTTTGCATAAAGTTGGATGGCATGCTACCACTGACATCCCATAATTTTGGTGGAGGATCTAGGGAAATATTTAGATAGGCTATAGTACAAATATGTTCACTGGACCAGATTTGAAAAATAGGTGTAGAACTCAAAATATGATTTAGAGGCATCACATGACATCTCCAAATTTTGGTTGGATTTTTTTGATAAATATATCAACTGGTTGTAGTACAAAAAGAGCTCCAAAACTTGGAGAAAGACATTTTAATGAATAAAGCTCAGGGTGAAATAATTTAATAAATAAATCTACTGATTAAGAAAATGTTATACAGAGAGCATATAAGTCCAATATATTTTGGAAAGCTTCACTTGGGAAAAATAAAACTCTTTAACATAAAAGAAGAGTTCTGAAATCAATAGAAAAATCCAGAATGCAAAATTTTAAAACTCCTAGCAAAATTTTAATATTTAAAACTTGGTTAAATTTTTGGGGTGTTACAACACGCATCATCACCTTGTCCTTAGCCAATCTTCATTTAATCCGTAGTTCCTGTATCAAGTTACAAATATGAGCAACCAAACCGATATTAAATACCCAGGCACTACTACGAGAATTAGTAAGGTACATATCAATAACATGTATATCAAATATACCTTTGTTCACTTTGCCATCCTTCTTATCCGCCAAATACTTGGGGCAGTTCCGCTTCCAATGACCAGTCCCTTTGCAGTTGAAACACTCAGTTTCAAGCTTGGGTCCAGCTTTGGGTTTCTTCACGGGAGTGGCAACTTGCTTGCCATTCTGATGTCTGCAACAACTACATTGGTATTTCCCCTAAGAGGATGGGATGATGCAGTATAAAAATGGTAGGTATTTCTCTTTGTAATGAGACCAAGGTTATCGAACCAGTAGGAGAACCTCCTCACACCACGTAAACAGCACCTGCACACAAATAACAAAAACTCGCAACCCGACGTGTTAAAGGGGTTGTCAATCCCTTGCTGGTACCGTGTGGCACCCCGACTCAGAGAAATCGGAACGCCCCGTATTCCAGGACAGAGATCGAGGAGAAGTCTTCTGGAATACGGCACTGCTTAGCATAGAACAAATCAACTCTTTATTACAATCTATATTGGATACAAGGGGATTAAATTGGCACGTCGACACTACGCCTGCCACGGTTGCTCTATAAGCAGCAGAACAACCCGAAGCAGTGGAATACCTACTAGAAGCAGAACAACGATGATGATGGTGAACTCCACTCCACAGGGCCTCTGGCTGGAACGCTTATCCTAGCTCGCAAACAAGGAATCCACAGCAAACAAGCAATCAAATCTGGCATGACCTACAAACTCGCATGACACGCCAGGTCAGTACATTGAATGTACTTGCAAGCTCACAACAACCAAGAGAAATCAAGACAAGTAATAGCAAGGCAATTACAGGTTAACAAGGATTAAACATGATACCATCAGATCAATCATAGCATGAACAAGATATGATACCGCTAGAACACTACGAGCATGGCATAAACATATGATCAAGATGAAAGTAGCATGCAACATGATGACACTACCATGCACCAACTTACTCTGCTCAGGTTACCTCGTCACCATCAGATGATTCACTTACCATCCTCGGACATCACACGATAATCTTAGGATCCAATCAAGCTTGGTATAAACAATACCGTAGTAATCATTACATGACCACAAGGAGCTTGACCTTTACCCGTGATTCTCGCATAACACCCCAAATATCCAACAACTCGCTATCCTTGATACCACGGTGATCCTCTCACAATCACATAAAGATCAACCAACTTCTTTCATCATTGAACCGGGGTTGTTATTAAGCACATCATTATTATTACTGTTGACCCATAGTGTGACCAACTACGAACAGGGCCCATATCCGCGGGCACGGCTATCGATAGATTTAACACACACTCTAGAGAGGTTAGCACACTGTACCCACACCACGGAACCCATGGCCTCACGCTCCCATTCGGGTGGACCAACAGCATTCTGACAAAACCGATCTATTGCCCATGACACTCTCCCGGCCACTCCGACCAACTCCCCTATGGGCTAAGTCATGGGTGGCCCCATGCCTACCAAAGGCATCAACGGCCACCGTCCTGGAAAAACATAAACGGTCCCAAACGGGGACATGTGCACATAACCAAACTCGGGCTCACAAGGCTTATGTCCGCCTACCTGATCAGGGTAGCACGCACCCATAACCTTCCCTCGTTGGAGGTACCGACGAGAGGCATGACAATAGACCCAGTTAGGACCTTCACATAAAAGCAAAATGTGGTTGCACTGGTCATCTCGATCTGGTGGCACCATGACTCAGCCAACAGTTGTTCAAGTTCATTATTATCCGATTAAACTTGAATGCAATAAGCTGAGCCATAACATATTAACATGATGCAACTATGATGCATGAGCATGATATCAACATAAGCATGGAGATGCAACACAATCATCTAGCATACCAACAAAGAATCATATATCCAAATGAGCATGGCATACCGATGAGCATAACACTACACAGGAGCATCTACTACTCAGAACATAACATGACCACTAGCATCAATAAGAAATACCGTTCAAGAACATAACAACAATACTACCAGGTAAGCATAAACCAGCTACATGCAAAGAAACATGCATATCAATGGTACTCGATAAAAGACGATAGTCATGCATCGAACAACATAAACAACACCAACATGAACTGCTGCCAAGCATAACATAAGAAACCAATACTAGCAAGGAGAACATGATAACCAGGTGCATATGAACATAGCATGAAAGTAAACACAGATCCATCGCATAACCGAAACAACGATAGCAGTAGCAAAACAAACAGACAGTTATTGAAGATTCAAGTTGAAAACCAATGCTACTGCATGGTTATCATGCTAATGGTGGTTGTGGCTTTTGTGGGGGTAAAGAAGGCTCCGGGAAGAGGTGCGGTGAAGCCGCGGGGAGATTCGCCGGAAAAGATTCTCTCTCGGAGGGGCTGATTAGGGGCAAGGGCAAAATGGTAATTTTTAGTATGTCAAACCATAGTGAAAATGATGGGAACAGTATGCGCTCGACGAGACAAATAAGTGGGCTTTGGAATCACCTCAATCGGAGTTGTGGTTGAAAAGTTACGACCGTTCGTTCGTTAGGCAGAAAATAAATAAAAAGTATTCTTTTTTTGTGCTCACGGGTGAATATTCATAACTTAGAGGTTTTGTTCGGCGGCTGAAAAACAGAAGGCGCATTTTTAGAAATACGTTTCTGGAGTACTGATACGTCTCCAATGTTTCTATAATTTTTTATTGCTCCATGCTAATTTATCTTCTGTTTTAGGCAATATTGGGCTTTATTAAACACTTTTATATTATTTTTGGGACTAACCTATTAACCGGAGGCCTAGCCCAGATTTGCTGTTTTATGCCTATTTCAGTGTTTTGAGGAAAAGGAATATCAGACGGAGTGAAAACGGAACGAAATCAACTGAAGAAGTTATTTTTGGAAGGAAAGCAACCTGATAGACTTGGAGTGCACGTCAGGGGAGTCCCGGGCTGCCGACGAGGGTGGGGGGCATGCCCTACCCCCTTGGGCGCGCCCCCCTGCCTTGTGAGCACCATGGAGGTCCACCGACGTACCCCTTGCACCCATATATACCTATGTACCCTAAAACTTCCAAAACAGAAGATAGATCGGGAGTTCCGCTGCTGCAAGCCTCTGTAGCCACCAAAAACCTCTCGGGAGCCCTTCCCGGCACCCTGCCAGAGGGGGGGAACCCTCACCAGTGGCCATCTTCATCATCCCGGCGCTATCCATGACGAGGAGGGAGTAGTTCACCCTCGGGGCTGAGGGTATGTACCAGTAGCTATGTGTTTGATCTCTCTCTCTCGTGTTCTCTCTCGTGTTCCCTCTATGGCACAATCTTGATGTATCCCGAGCTTTGCTATTGTAGTTGGATCTTATGAGTTTTCTCCCCCTCTATACTCTTGTGATGAATTGAGTTTCCCCTTTGAAGTTATCTTATCGGATTGAGTCTTTTATGAGAACACTTGATGTATGTCTTGTCGTGCTTATCTATGGTGACAATGGGATATCATGTGCCTCTTGATGTATGTTTATGTTACCAACTTGCGGGTTCCGCCCATGAACCTATGCATAGGGGTTGTCACACGTTCTTGACTCTTCGGTAGAGACTTTGGGGCAATTTTTGAAGTATTTTTTTGTTGGTTGGGTGAATCTGAGATTGTGTGATGCATATCGTATAATCATGCCCACGGATACTTGAGGTGACAATGGAGTATCTAGGTGACATTAGGGTTTCGGTTGATTTGTGTCTTAAGGTGTTATTCTAGTATGAACTCTTTTATAGATCGATCTAAAAGAATAACTTTGAGGTGGTTTCGTACCCTACAATAATGTCTACGTTTGTTCTCCGCTATTAGTGGCTTTGGAGTGACTCTTTGTTGCATGTTGAGGGCTTGTTATATGATCTATCTATGTTATTATTGTTGAGATAACTTGCACTAGTGAAATTATGAACCTTAGGCCTTGTTTCCTATCATTGCAATGCCGTTTATGCTCACTTTTACCACTTGTTACCTTGCTGTTTTTATTATTTCAGATTACAAATACCTTTATCTACCATCCATATTGCACTTGTATCACCATCTCTTCGCCGAACTAGTGCACCTATACAATTTGCCATTGTATTGGGTGTATTGGGGACACAAGAGACTCTTTGTTATTTGGTTGCAGGGTTGTTTGAGAGAGACCATCTTCATCCTATGCCTCCTATGGATTGATAAACCTTAGGTCATCCACTTGACGGAAATTTGCTACTGTCCTACAAACCTGTGCACTTGGAGGCCCAACAACATCTACAAGAAGAAGGTTGTGTAGTAGACATCAAGCTCTTTTCTAGCGCCGTTGCCGGGGAGGTGAGTGCTTGAAGGTATATCTTTTGATCTTGCAATCGAATCTTTTTGTTTCTTGTTTTATCACTAGTTTAGTTTATAAAAGAAAATTACAAAAAATGGCGTTAAGTTTGTCACATACGCTTCATATTTTTAATATCTTTCGTGAGTATGATGGAAAGGATAATTGCGCTCAAGTGCTAGAAGAAGAAATTTCTAAATTGTTTGGCACTAAATATTTGAATGATGAGCATGATTGCAATGTTGTTAGTACGAATTCTTTGAATATCCATGATGCTAATGATGATTGCACTAGTTATGATGAAAATGTCCCCTATAAACATGTCAATTTTTGTGGAGTGCATTGGGTTTGTAAGTACACACCAAATAGGGAAGATAGATATTGCAAGAGGCATAAGTACTTAGAAACCAAATTGTTGCAAGAAGAACTAGATGAATGTGCTGAAAGATTCAATATTTATAGTACCCCTTGTGAACTTTGCAATGAACATGGTCATTTAAAGCTCCAATGCTATTTGCTTCATGATCAAGTCGTTTCCAAATATTGTGATAATTTGATTACCTTTGAGCATCATAAAGAGCTTAGCCTTCTTTTGGGTTATGAAGAACTAAAATGTATAACCAACTATCTCCCAAATTTTGCCCTTTATAAACTTGTTGGTTTTGATCTAGAGGAAATTTATATGTATTGTGCGGAGAATTGCATTGAAAATCCTTATATTGCCAATTACCTAAAGGAAAGAAAGCAAATGGAGAATGATGAGAGTGATTATGCTTATGATATGAAAGGGCCCAAGCTTGGGGAAGCTACATTTGATGAGGATGAAATATTTGAGAATATATTTTCTGGAATTAATGTTTGTCCCAAGCTTGGGGATGCTACGTTTAATGAAGATGATATTTTGAACATCCCAAGTTTTGATATGCAAAGTTGTTATGATGATAGCATGCCTCCTACCTATGATGATTATATTGATGAAAGTGGGTTCGGAAGAGTGTCAACTTTAGGAAGTAGTGATCCCACTATTTTGGAGGATGTTGAATCTATTTGTGATGAATATGAAAGTGGATTTGGAAGAGTGTCAACTTTTTTTAGTGATTCCACTATCTTGGGAGAGGTTTCAATCGATTATGATCAGAACGAAGTTGCTACTTATGATGATTATTGTGATGAAACTTATGGTATAAAAATTAGTGATGATTATATTTATAAAACTTGTCATGATTATGATTACCCTTTTTCTGAACAATACTCTTTTAATGTGGAAACAATTTTTAGTGTTCAAGTCTCTTATGATACTCCTACTATTCCGAATAAGAAGAATTTTGTTTATGTGGAGATTAGTAAATTTTCTATGCTAGTAGATCATGAAAAGAATGCTTTAGGTGCTGGTTATATTGTTGAATTCATTCATGATGCTACAGAAAATTATTATGAGGGAGGAATATATGCTTGTAGGAATTGCAATAATGCCAAGTTTCCTCTCTATGTGCTTAAAATCTTGAAGTTATGCTTGTTGATTATTGTTCCCATAAGTTGTTTGCTCACAAAATCCCTATGCATAGGAAGTGGGTTAGGCTTAAATGTGCTAGTCATATGCTTCATGATGCTCCCGTTATGTTTTAATTCGTATCTTTTATGTGAGCATCATTGTCATGATCATGCCTATCTAGAAAGGCATTAAAGAAAAGCGCTTGTTGGGAGACAACCCAATATTTACCCTTACTGTTTTTGTGTGTCTACATGATTATGCTACTGTAGTAATCATGTTTTATAGCTTTTGTTTCAATAAAGTGCCAAGTAGAACCTTTGGGAAGACTTGGGTGAAGTTTATATGATCTTGCTGTAGAAAACAGAAACTTTTGTGCTCACGAGAATGGCTGCCATTTTTTACTGCAGAGTGCTTTTAGGTTGATTATTTTTGCAGATGATTAATAGCCAAATTCCGCAGGTCCAGCAATTTATTTCAGAATTTTTGGGGTTCCAGAAGTATACGTTTGATACAGATTACTACAGACTGTTCTGTTTTTGACAGGTTCTGTTTTCATTGTGTTGTTTGCTTATTTTGATGCATCTATGGCTAGTATTAAGTGGTATGAACCATAGAGATGTTAGAATACAGTAGATATTACACCAACATGAATTTACAATGAGTTCATTACAGTACCTAAGTGGTGATTTATTTTCTTATACTAACGGAGCTTACGAGTTTTGTGTTGAGTTTTGTGTGGTTGAAGTTTTCAAGTTTTGGGTAAGATTCGATGAACTATGGAATAAGGAGTGGCAAGAGCCTAAGCTTGGGGATGTCCAAGGTACCCCAAGGTAATATCCAAGGACAACCAAGAGCCTAAGCTTGGGGATGCCCCGGAAGGCATCCCCTCTTTCGTCTTCGTCTATCGGTAACTTTACTTGGAGCTATATTTTTATTCACCACATGATATGTGTTTTGCTTGGAGCGTCATTTTATTTTGTTAGTTTTTCTTGTTGTTAGTTAGAATAATGTTTGCATCTTTAGTTTCAATAAAAAAGTCAAGGATAGCCTTTTCCATGCTTATTTTGCTAGTATACATGTTGCTGTTTGAAAAACAGAAAGTTTACCGCACTCTCACCCTTCTAAATTTTTGCAACAAGTGCAAGAGTTCTTTTGATTAATGTTGAGTCCATGGATTATACACACTCTCACCCTTCCACCATTCCTAGCCTCTCTAATACCGCGCACTTTTTGCCGGTATCATACACACACCATATACCTTCCTCAAAACATCCAGCATACCTACCTATCATGGCATTTCCATAGCCATTCCGAGATATATTGCCATGCAACTTTCCACCGTTCTGTTCATCTGACACACAATACTTTTGTCATATTGCTTTTTGCATGAACATGTAGTTGACATTGTATTTGTGGCAAAGCCACCATTCATAATTCTTTCATACATGTCACTCTTGATTCATTGCATATCCCGGTACACCGCCGGAGGCATTCATATAGAGTCATATTTTGTTCTAAGTATCGAGTTGTAATAGTTGAGTTGTAAGAAAAAAATAAAAGTGCGATGATCATCATTATTAGAGCATTATCCCAGTGAGGAAAGGATGATGGAGACTATGATTCCCCCATAAGTCGGGATGAGACTCCGGACTTTATGAAAAATAAAAGAGGCCAAAGAAGCCCAAATAATAAAAAAAAAAGAGGCCAAAGAAGCCCACTGTCGGTGTCAAAACCGGCGGATCTCGGGTAGGGGGTCCCGAACTGTGCGTCTAAGCAGATGGTAATAGGAGACAAGGGACACGATGTTTTTACCCAGGTTCAGGCCCTCTCGATGGAGGTAAAACCCTACTCCTGCTTGATTAATATTGATGATATGGGTAGTACAAGAGTGGATCTACCACAAGATCAGAGAGGCTAAACCCTAGAAGCTAGCAATCATTGTTGTTCGTCCTACGGACTAAAACTCTCTAGTTTATATAGACACCAGAGAGGGCTAGGGTTACACAGAGTCGGTTACAACGGAGGAGATCTTCATATCGTATCGCCAAGCTTGCCTTCCACGCTAAGGAAAGTTCCATCCGGACACGGGACGGAGTCTTCAATCTTGTATCTTCATAGTCCGGGAGTCCGGCCAAAGGTCATAGTCTGGCCATCCGGACACCCCCTAATCCATGACTCCCTCAGTAGCCCCTGAACCAGGCTTCAATGACGACGATTCCGGCGCGCAAGTTGTCTTCGGCATTGCAAGGCGGGTTCCTCCTCCGAATACTTCATAGAAGATATTGAACACAAGGATAGTGTCCGGCTCTGCAAAATAAGTACCACATGCCACCGTAGAGAGAATAATATTTGCACCAATCTAATCTGCTGACGTATTCCCCAGCGTGACATCACGCCACGGCCAGGCTTTTATTCGAATCATTTTACTGTTCCACCTCAGCGTGTTTAGCGAGGCGGTTTCCTTGGCACGTCCTATCGAAGCAGAGATCGTGTCCCCTTATTCTGGGATCCTCATCAATACGGGCTGGGTAACCCAACCGCGGCATTAACTGCGGCGCTTGGGAGATAAGCGAGTTTTATTAGGCCGGTGGGGGCTCGTAGTTTCGGCCGCCCATATAAGGGGATAAGAATCCACCCTTTCCATTCACGCCTTCTTCCTCCTTTGCTTATTCGTCCCTGCGCGCTCGGGCTCCAACGCCCAAGCCCGCACTTCCCACCTCAACCTTCTCCAATCATGTCCGAAGCGGGAGGTAGATGGATGGCCTCTTCCGTCAAGGAGGGGCAAATCAAAAAACTGAGGAAGGCCGGATACTTGTCTGACGACAACGCGCATCGGCTTCCAGATGAGGGACAACTCATCCCCACCCCTAGGCCCCATGAGAGGGTTGTATTTCTCCCCCATTTCCTCCGCGGACTGGGTTTTCCTCTTCACCCGTTCGTCCGGGGGCTCATGTTCTACTACGGCCTGGACTTCCATGATCTGGCCCCGAACTTCATCCTCAATATCTCGGCGCTTATCGTCATGTGCGAGGCCTTCCCCCGCATCCAGCCTCACTTTGGCCTATGGCTGAAGATCTTCAGCGTCAAGCCGAAGGTCGTGGGCGGCCGCCAAGCGGAGTGCGGAGGCGCCATGGTGGGCAAGATAGCCAACGTTACATGGCTCAAGGGCGCCTTCGTAGAGACCATCAAAGGGTGGCAATCGTGGTGGTTCTATATCACCGAGCCGCGTGACCCTGAATGGGCAGCGGCCCCCGAATTTCGATCTGGTATCCCCACACGGCGCACATCTTGGAAAGAGACGGGCCTGTCGTGGGGTAGTTCACCGGAATTGACCGGACATCAAACCTGCATCAAAGACCTGATCGGCAGGAAGGTTAAACTCGTCAACGTAGTCCAGGTCATGCTCTTCCGCCGGATTCTCCCGTGTCAACGACGCGCTTTTATCTTGTGGGAGTTCGACCTGGCCCAGCACCAGACTCTGTCCCGGCTCTTTGACACAAAGCATGGGGATGCCTGGAAGGTGCTATTCAAGAGCTCTGAGGTCTCCCCTCCCGTCACCGAGGATCGCGGATTCTGTGCCAAGCGCCAAGCCAGCGCGGTGAGCTTAATTTTCCCTTTACGGGGTATTCGTTTTTCATAGATTTGATTTTATGCAGGATCTAAACTCCCATCTCCTTAATCAGGACTGGCAGAAAAAGGCCGGACAGATCAACTGTCCGGCTGCCTTGCCCGAAGACCCAGCGGATGCTCGCTTGACAAAGCTGCTTGTTCCGGCACCTCACGTGGTGCCGGAGAAGAAGGCCAAGAAGAAGGCCACGGGGACTCGAAAGAGTTCCCGGTGCCTTGTGGTGTCGGATTCATCGCCCGACAACCCCGAAGCACCCTCCGCCTCTGAAGACGAGGAGGAGGAGGAAGAAGAAGCCTCTCCCCCTCCAACAGGGGAAGGAAAGAAAAGGAAAGCCGCCCCAACCGGGGAGGCCGGAGGGTCCAAGGAGGGGAGAACCCTTCTTCCGAACTACACCTCCGACATCGAAGACGGCGGGGAGGAATGGACATCCAGGGTCAAGCCCCTGGCAAAATCGTAAGCGTCCGGTCATCCGAATAACTTATGATGTCCCTCCATTATTTGGCATTTTCTGACGCCGAATTTGATCATGCAGTCCGCCCAAGGCTCAGCTCGACGATTCGACGAGCGGCTCCTTGGATTCGTCGGATGTGAATAGCGCTGTAACACCCCAAAAATTTAACCAGGTTTTAGTTATTAAAATTTTTGCCAAGAGTTTAAAATTTTGCCTGCAAAAATATTTCTGTTAATTTCAAAACCTTTCTTTTATTATTAAGGATTTATTTTTCCCAAGTGGATCCTTCCAAACATATTGAACTTCTATGCCATCTCTTTAAAAAATTTTCCTAACCAGTGAATTTAGTTATTAAATTACTTCACCCTGAGCTATATTCTGTAAAATGACTTGTTTTAAGTTTGGAGCTCTTTTTGTACTACAACCATTTGATTAACTTAACTAAAAATTCCACCAAAATTTGGAGATGTCATGTGATGCCTCTAAATCACTTTTATGCAATAATATAGTTCATTCATTGCATATTTTTGAGTGCTACACATGTTATTCCTCTCTGGTCCAGTGGGCAATTTTGCACTACAACCCTTTTAAATATTTGTTTCTAGCTTCCACCAAAATTATGGGATGTCAGTAAGAGCATATGATTCCCTTATATGCAAACATCTAGGGATGTTCTTTGAAAATTTTGAGTGAATCAACCGAATCTTCATTCTGGTCCATCATGATGGTTTGTTCAGCAACCATATTATTACTTGCTCTTTGGCCCTAGATTCTTTTCCCTACTTGTAGTCCTCCATGCTAAACCCCTAAGTCCAGGAGCATGCAACCATTAGCATATTTTTGGTTCATGAAATAATGCTATTCACATCCTGTCCAGAATTGTAGTTTTTCAAAACTTGCACTAGCAAGTTTCTTCTTTTTGCAAACTAACCTCACCACCCTCTTGTGCATCCAAGGAGACACTGATCTGGAAGATTTGGCTCCTCCAAGAATAGCCTAGGTGCCTTTGGAATTTTGACAAACAGCTGGAGTGCATGGACTATATTGGCATGATCTCAAATCTACATTATGAACTTGGCCACCTGACCAAACCACCTTGTCCCTGGAGTTTCCCTCTACCTCTAACCTAGTCCTGTTACTTGCCAGCCCCGCTCAAGCACTCTAAGCTACCCTAGCATTTCGTCGAACACATCCCGGACGTGCTCTGGACGTGCCCAGAGCGCGCGTATTGCAACAAGCAGCGCCCGAGCCGCCGCGTCACGCCCCGCACTCACCCCAGCCCCTCACGGACCGCAGCCGGCACGCCGTGTCCCCTTGCGCGCAGCATGCTCCCCACTCACCGCAACGCGCCAAGCAGAGCCTCGCCGCGTCCCCGGCAAGCCGAGAACTAGCCGCCACGGCCGGCCGACAGCCCTGACTCAGGCCAGCGCCGCCCAAGCCACCCCGGCTCGCCACCTGCCCCTGTGAGCGGCGCAAGCCTATCCCCTCGCTCGTCGGCTAGCTCTCGTCGCCTCCACGTCCCCCTGCGGCTACAGAACGTCGGTCGCCGGAGATCTTATCCCCACCGCCACGGAACCGACCTCGTCACGCTATAAAAGGAAGCCCCGAGCTCGTCAAGACCTCATGGAACTTCCCTCATGCCCTCATCGACCCTCCCGTGGTAGTAGAAAGACCAGAGGCGTCGTCTTCCTTTTCTCCGGCAAACATAGCCGCCGCCGCCATCTCGACCACTCCGGTACCACCAAGGCCTCCCCTCTCCACTCTCTCCACCAGAAGCTCTATCTTCCTCCCCTGAACCCTTCCCCCTGCTCAATTTCGATCGGGAACCACCACGGCCCCGAAACCACTTCGCCCCGAAGCTTTCCTCCGCCGCGATGCTCGCCGCCGGCAGCCCACGCCGTCCCTGCCGACCCAGCGACTACCAGTAGGACCGCCCCGGTCTGACGGATCCATCCCCACCCTCCAGAGGCCGCGAGGAGCCGCCGCTCGCTAGCGTTGGTCGCCGGAGCCTCCGCCTCTGTCCAGCCAAAGGAGGAAGGAGGCGGGGGAGACCGGTCAAACCTGACCAGTGGGCCCTTGGACCCACTGTCAGTGACCCCGCTCCAGTCCACGTGGGTTAAGTGGTAACGTGTTTGCAAAGTACGTCTTCGACGTGTACCGGTTCGAAGCGTTTTTCTTTTCTTTTTCTGTTTTAAAAAAAACAGATTTTGACCAAATGTTTGACTGGCTATATCTTTTAAAATATAACTCCAAATGAATTGATTCTTTTCCTACATCTCTCAAATTCTGTCTAGTTTATTTTAAGATTTATTTGAAAAAATTTCAAACAACTTTTTGTGCTGTTTTTATTTTGTGTGTTAATTCATTTATATTTTCAAAAATAGGATTTTTTTGAAGAGAGGAGAAGTATTTCAAGAGTTTGAAATGCACCCTGCCTTTCCATGACCTGAAGGCAACCATTCTGAACCCCGGCATAATATTTTTGTGTGTTTGATGACACGTTTATAACATCACCTCACTTTGGAGAATCTTGTTATTTCATGTGATATGATCATATGCATGGGTGCATGTTAGTGATTTCCATGCTGTTGGAAATGATCACACTTGTGATGATAATCATCCTCATGTGCCTTACATGCATACCGGCAGGAACCCGGGAAAACCTCTGCCTTGGGTAGGCATGAGTTTGTCGCCGGTCTCCGTCGGGACGGTTATGTCTGGTATGGCATGGCAAGGTAATATGAGCGGTGACTCTGTTGGTTGAAATATATTTTTTATGCTAATCATGTAGGGAATACTAAAACCTCCTGAGTCGACGTAGATCGAGTCTTGTTCCAGTAACCCCATACTTGTTCCGTACTACCACTCGTCTCTACAGCAAGTAGAGTACGGTTCAGTAATTTGTCAACCCCTTTCTAGCACACACCGTACAGAGGGGCCGGGATGAGGGTACCACGACCATGGATTAAAGCCAGTCATCCTGTCAGGGGGCATGGGTGTTTTCGGTTGAAGCCGAGGGGGTAGCTTCCCCAGTTTTACGCGCGGTATAAATTTTGTGATCCCATGCTAATCGAGGTTGTAGCCTCCCCACTTAGAGTTTGCTTGACAGGTGTCGTGGGTGATTCTAGACACGTGTGAGTTAAGCTGGTGTGTGCAAGTCAGGTGCGTTTTCATTTAAAAGACCGTAGACGGAATTAGTCCCAATGGACTAATGGAATCCGTTACTCGTGGGTAAAGAGTACACCCTCTGCAGAGATTAAACCTATTCGAATAGCCGTGTCCATGGTTAAGGATTACAGTCTGGGATGGGTCAAGTGTCGGTCTTAGTGTCGGTCTTCGGAGGTGAAACTGTTGAACCAGAACGGGAATTACTACTTGTGACTTGTGAATATTATGATTATTATTATTGTTGACTAACCCTTGATATTACTGTTATCATCGAGTATCTCCGGGATGGTTCTACCTCCGGGATATTCACTATGATTGTTTCTTTTAAAAGCCCTTTATGTGGTGTCACTCAGACGCCCGACTGTGGCATTCCTTTTAAAAGCCCTTTATGTGGTGTCACTCAGACGCTCGACTGTGGTATTTCTTTTAAAGCCCTTTATGTGGTGTCGCTCAGACGCCCGACTGTGGCATTTCTTTTAGAGCCCTTTATGTGGTGTCGCTCAGACGCCCGACTGTGGCATTTCTTTTAAAGCCCTTTATGTGGTGTCACTCAAACGCCAGACTGTGGCGTTTCTTTTAAAGCCTTTTATGTGCATGCTTGTTATTTATTTCAAGAATTTTAATGCTCCTATGGCATTGCTTATTCATAAATGACATGCTTATGCGCATTAGAGTTTTATTTATCTTTCGTGACTGACCTCATGAGCATAAAATATTTCTCAGCACATCATTGTCATACTATACTTGTGTTCATAATGTTTGCGAGTACATTCAAAGTACTCACTGGCTTGTCCCTGGCTATTGTCTTGGCCAGATTTCTTGCGTGGAAAGGAGCGACCGTGTTGACAGCCCAGAACCTATGCAACGGTGATAGTAGCCTCGCGAAGATAGGAGTTAACCTGGTCAGCTGTTCTTGTGGGAAATGGAGTTCCATGGACACTAATGTTTCACAACCCACTTCCGCCATCAACCACTAGAACCCATTTGTTGTACTCACAGACCAGAATGGTCTTGTACTACATATGTTGTATTTTGCTTGGAATTTATGTATCAAGTTGGAGCCTCATCAGCTAACAGTAATCCTGGGGCTGATGAGCACGACGGTCTCTTTATGGAAATTGATACCCAGAAAACCGGTCGTGACAGACTTGGTATCAGAGCCAGGCTGACCATTGGCTAATCCTATCTTAGCCAGGTCGAAAGTCTTAGGCAAACCAACCCACCAGACCTTAACCAAACCCCAGCCAAGCTTCCCGTGCAAGATAGCCACACAGTAAGTCTGACACTCTTGGTAGTCGGTGCCCAACCTATCAGTCTAGCCTGTCGATCACACGCCAATGACTGATGGCAAAAATGTCTCATTCGCAAGCGTGCGAAGGAAGACTCCGTTCCCTTTTTTCTATAAAAAGGGCACGCTAGCCTCAACCCAGCATAGCCTCTTCCCCAACCTAGCAATGCCTGGTCCCATAGTGCACAATGAGACAATGACAACCAACCTTGGAGGTTTTGTGACCATACTCGCAAACCTCACCCGTCGTGCCTATGCGTTAGAAGAGCCTCCAGAATATGTTGTGTACCAAGGGTCCATGAGCGGTGAGAGCCGTCAATTCTGGGCCACTGTGCACATCTACGGTAGGGGTCTATCTCCAGAACGCCCCTACAGGTTCACTGGAAGAACAACTTCCTTCGAGCCACAAGCCATCCAGCTAGCTGCTCGAGAAGCTATAGTTCAACTCCGGCAGTTGTCGCCTAGAGTTAACTGTCGCTCGTTCTACTACTACCCCAGGCGTGAAGGGTATGGTAGACCACCCCAAGTTGCCAGCGGAGACCACGAGACGGATCCCGCGTTGTTGCACCTAGTGCGCTATGTAAGTGCACTAGAGGCATTGTTTGATCAGATCACTATTGATCTGATCGCAGCTCAAGGAGAGCTGGTTCGCCGAGCCCCGGCAAGCAGGGAAGCCGAGTCCGACGCCGACAACCCAGTCGTGCTGTTTGGACACCCGATCGAGACCCTGAGGTCAACTCCAACCAGCGTTCAAGGTGTCTTGATGACCCCAGAAGTGCTTCATCACCTTTTGGGAGCACACTCCAACGGGATTGTGGCAAACAATCCCCGTGATGGTCATCATCGCTACTCCGACCCTGCAGTTCCTCCGCCATCTCCGACTAATCCCGGCAGTGAGACCCGTGGAGAAGCCTCGACATCCACCAGACACGCCCGTTTAGACGTAAACGAGGTAGACTAAGCTGTACGAGTAGTGCCGAGTCTCAGTGTATCCTCGCTTTGTAATTACGTAATCTTGTGTATTAACGCAGCCTGTCATTGTGCCCCTGTTTTAATGGTAGCCACGCGTATTTTTGTCAGCATAGTGCACATTTTCCAGGCACAGCTACCAAAACCAACCCCGACGACAACCACAGTAACACGTCTCTTTATGAGATATGTGTATCCCTGGCACTGACCCGACCTTTGGAGCTAAGCTGGTAAATTTATTACCTTTCACCACGGTGAAATGACCCAGCCCCTTTGCTATTTAAAGGCCACCTTGTGATCTTACCAAGCACCCCCACATCTTGTGCACCACCCTCACAACCTTTTTCATGTCATGCTGAGCCCTAGTATTCATCTGAGAACCCCAGATGCAACCCCAGGTAGCTTTGTCAAGATATTGTGGGACTTTACCTGCAGTACTATGGGTTCTACATATCCACCGCAGTACGAGCTGTTCAAATCGAGAATCACTTTTTCCACCTTGGAATATTGGGCAGCAGTACACATCCCTCCCGTAGACTCCAATCAAGATCCAACGGAAGTTTCCTTCATGGGGAAATCTATGCCAACCCCACACCTGGCGATAGAAGCTGCTGCGAAAGAAGCGATTGCTCGCCTTCGATCCGCAGTGCCCTATGCCCACGAATGAGGATATTATTACGTTCCGAGCCATGTAGTGCCCGGGGGAGTAACATCTTTCCCCGGTGGGCGGATTGAGAGAGACCCAATACTGGCCAACCTCATCCAGTACATCATCGCGCAAGAGCATTTGAATCAGCAATTGATGGATTATCTCCAGAATCTCACTGATCTGAACCCTCAGATTGCAATCGACAGACCATTGAGACCTGACCCGGAGAGACGCGTACATCGACTGGTCAATCCACTTCCTCCGATAGAAGGAGTGTATTCCATTGCCAGAGACATTTTATCAGGACCCCGTCCAGTTACCATTTTCATTTTAGACGTCACTTCTGAGTTTGTTATTGTAGCATTTATTACTACGTTGTAACTTGTGCATGGTACCTCGAAATTGTGCGACAAGTCATGTATTCAGTTTCTACTAGTATGACTAGTTTTCTTTGTGACTAACTTGTGTAACCACGAAAATCCTAGAATGAGATTTCTTTTCCCTAAGTTGCTGCAACGTTTATCCCCTCACTACATGGATTATTTTTATTCGCGCAGCACCACGGCAGCAGACTCACAACCGCTCGAACACGTAAGGAGTATTTATTTTTTCACAACGGCTCTTAGCAAATCTCGAGGTCGAGATCTTTCTTAAGGGGGGTAGTAACTGTAACACCCCAAAAATTTAACCAGGTTTTAGTTATTAAAAATTTGGCCAAGAGTTTAAAATTTTGCCTACAAGAATATTTCTGTTAATTTCAAAACCTTTCTTTTATTATTAAGGATTTATTTTTCCCAAGTGGATCCTTCCAAACATATTGAACTTCTATGCCATCTCATTAAAACAATCTCCTAATCAGTAGGTTTATTTATTAAATTATTCCACCCTGAGCTATATTCTTGTAAAATGACTTGTTTTAAGTTTGGAGCTCTTTTTGTACTACAACCATTTGATTAACTTAACTAAAAATTCCACCAAAATTTGGAGATGTCATGTGATGCCTCTAAATCACTTTTATGCAATAATATAGTTCATTCATTGCATATTTTGAGTGCTACACATGTTTTTCCTCTCTGGTCCAGTGGGCAATTTTGCACTGCAACCCTTTTAAATATTTGTTTCTAGCTTCCACCAAAATTATGGGATGTCAGTAGGAGCATATGATTCCATTATATGCAAAATCCAGGGATGTTCTTTGAAAATTTTGAGTGAATCAACCTCATCTTCATTCTGGTCCATCATGATGGTTTGTACAGCAACCATATTATTGCTTGCTCTTTGGCCCTAGATTCTTTTCCTACTTGTAGTCCTCCATGCTAAACCCCTAAGTCCAGGAGCATGCAACCATTGGCATATTTTTGGTTCATGAAATAATGCTATTCACATCCTGTCCAGAATTGTAGTTTTTCAAAACTTGCACTAGCAAGTTTCTCCTTTTTGCAAACTAACCTCACCACCCTCTTGTGCATCCAAGGAGACACTGATCTGGAAGATTTGGCTCCTCCAAGAATAGCCTAGGTGCCTTTGGCATTTTGACAAACACTTGGAGTGCATGGACTATATTGGCATGATCTCAAATCTACATTATGAACTTGGCCACCTGACCAAACCACCTTGTCCCTGGAGTTTCCCTCTACCTCTAACCTAGTCCTGTTACTTGTCAGCCCCGCTCAAGCACTCTAAGCTACCCTAGCATTTTGTCGAACACATCCCGGACGTGCTCTGGACGTTCCCAGAGCGCGCGTATTGCAACAAGCGGCGCCCGAGCCGCCGCGTCACGCCCCGCACTCACCCCAGCCCCTCACGGACCGCAGCCGGCACGCCGTGTCCCCTTGCGCGCAGCATGCTCCCCACTCACCGCAACGCGCCAAGGAGAGCCTCGCCGCGTCCCCGGCAAGCCGAGAACTAGCCGCCACGTCCGGTCGACAGCCCTGACTCAGGCCAGCGCCGCCCAAGCCACCCCGGCTCGCCACCTGCCCCTGTGAGCGGCGCAAGCCTATCCCCTCGCTTGTCGGCTAGCTCTCGTCGCCTCCACGTCCCCCTGCGGCTACAAAACGTCGGTCGCCGGAGATCTTATCCCCACCACCGCAGAACCGACCTCGTCGCGCTATAAAAGGAAGCCCCGAGCTCGTCAAGCCCTCAAGAAACTTCCCTCATGCCCTCACCGACCCTCCCGTGGTAGTAGAAAGACCAGAGGCGTCGTCTTCCTTTTCTCCGGCAAACACAGCCGCCACCGCCATCTCGACCACTCCGGTACCACCAGAGCCTCCCCCTCTCCACTCTCTCCACCAGAAGCTCTATCTTCCTCCCCTGAACCCTTCCCCCTGCTCAATTTCGATCGGGAACCACCGCGGCCCCGAAGCCACTTCGCCCCGAAGCTTTCCTCCGCGACGAAGCTCGCCGCCGGCAGCCCACGTCGTCCCCGCCGACCCAGCGACTACCAGTAGGACCGCCCCGGTCTGACGGATCCATCCCCACCCTCCAGAGGCCGCGAGGAGCCGCCGCTCGCCGGCGTTGGTCGCCGGAGCCTCCGCCTCTGTCCAGCCAAAGGAGGAAGGAGGCGTGGGAGACCGGTCAAACCTGACCAGTGGGCCCTTGGACCCACTGTCAGTGACCCCGCTCCAGTCCACGTGGGTTAAGTGGTAACGTATTTGCAAAGTACGTCTTCGACGTGTACCGGTTCGAAGCGTTTTTCTTTTCTTTTTCTGTTTTTTTTAAAACAGATTTTGACCAAATGTTTGACTGGCTATATCTTTTAAAATATAACTCCAAATGAATTGATTCTTTTTCCTACATCTCTCAAATTTGTCTAGTTTATTTTAAGATTTATTTGGAAATTTTTCAAACAACTTTTTGTGCTGTTTTTATTTTGTGTGTTAATTCATTTATATTTTCAAAAATAGGATTTTTGAAGAGAGGAGAAGTATTTCAAGAGTTTGAAATGCACCCTGCCTTCCCATGACCTGAAGGCAAGCATTCTGAACCCCGGCATAATATTTTTGTGTGTTCGATGACACGTTCATAACATCACCTCACTTTGGAGAAACTTGTTATTTCATGTGATATGATCATATGCATGGGTGCATGTTATTGATTTCCATGCTGTTGGAAATGAACACACTTGTGATGATAATCATCCTCATGTGCCTTGCATGCATACCGGCAGGAACCCGGGAAAACCTCTGCCTTGGGTAGGCATGAGTTTGTCGCCGGTCTCCGTCGGGACGGTTATGTCCGGTATGGCATGGTAGGGTATAATGAGCGGTGATCCTGTTGGTTGAAATGTTGTTGTTATACATGACATGCAGGGAAGATTATAAACCTCCTGAGTCGACCATAGATCGAGTCTTGTTCCAGTAACCCCCATACTTGTTCCGTACTACCACTCGTCTCTACAGCAAGTAGAGTACGGTTCAGTAATTTGTCAACCCCTTTCTAGCACACACCGTACAGAGGGGCCGGGATGAGGGTACCACGGCCATGGATTAAAGCCAGTCATCCGGTCAGGGGGCATGGGTGTTTTCGGTTGTAAGCCGAGGGGGTAGCTTCCCCAGTTTTGCGCGCGGTATAAATTTTGTGATCCCATGCTAATCGAGGTTGTAGCCTCCCCACTTAGAGTTTGCTTGACAGGTGTCGTGGGTGATTCCAGACACGTGTGAGTTAAGCTGGTGTGTGCAAGTCAGGTGCGTTTTCATTTAAAAGACCGTAGACGGAATTAGTCCTGATGGACTAATGGAATCCGTTACTCGTGGGTAAAGAGTACACCCTCTGCAGAGATTAAATCTATTCGAATAGTCGTGTCCATGGTTAAGGATTACAGTCTGGGATGGGTCAAGTGTCGGTCTTAGTGTCGGTCTTCGGAGGTGAAACTGTTAAACCAGAACGGGAATTACTACTTGTGACTTGTGAATATTATGATTATTATTATTGTTGACTAACCCGTGATATTACTGTTATCATCAAGTATCTCTGGGATGGTTCTACCTCCGGGATATTCACTATGATTGTTTCTTTTAAAAGCCCTTTATGTGGTGTCGCTCAGACGCCCGACTGTGGCATTCTTTTAAAGCCCTTTATGTGGTGTCACTCAGACGCCCGACTGTGGCATTTCTTTTAAAGCCCTTTATGTGGTGTCGCTCAGACGCCCGACTGTGGCATTTCTTTTAGAGCCCTTTTTGTGGTGTCGCTTAGACGCCCGACTGTGGCATTCCTTTTAAAGCCCTTTATGTGGTGTCGCTTAGACGCCCGACTGTGGCATTCCTTTTAAAGCCCTTTATGTGGTGTCGCTCAGACGCCCGACTGTGGCATTTCTTTTAAAGCCCTTTATGTGGTGTCGCTGAGACGCCCGACTGTGGCATTTCTGTTAGAGCCCTTTGTGTGGTGTCGCTCAGACGCCCGACTGTGGCATTTCTTTTAAAGCCCTTTATGTGGTGTCGCTCAGACGCCCGACTATGGCGTTTCTTTTAAAGCCTTTTATGTGCATGCTTGTTATTTATTTCAAGAATTTTAATGCTCCTATGGCGTTGCTTATTCATAAATGACATGCTTATGCGCATCAGAGTTTTATTTGTCTTTCATGACTGACCTCATGAGCATAAAATATTTCTCAGCACATCATTGTCATACTATACTTGTGTTCATAATGTTTGCGAGTACATTCAAAGTACTCACTGGCTTGTCCCTGGCTATTGTCTTGGCCAGATTTCTTGCGCGAAAAGGAGCAACCATGTTGACAGCCCAGAACCTATGCAACGGTGATAGCAGCCTCGCAAAAATAGGAGTTAACCTGGTCAGCTGTTCCCGTGGGAAATGGAGTTCCATGGACACTAATGTTTCACAACCCGCTTCCGCCATCAACCACTAGAACCCATTTGTTGTACTCACAGACCAGAATGGTCTTGTACTACATATGTTGTATTTTGCTTGGAATTTCTGTATCAAGTTGGAGCCTCATCAGCTAACAGTAATCCTGGGGCTGATGAGCACGACGGTCTCTTTCTGGAAATTGATACCCGGAAAACCGGTCGTGACAAGCGCTTCACTTCTGACGGCATCCTCCCCTCTTCCTACGGACGACGCTGAGGCGGAGTCCCGAAAGGGACTAAACCAGGAGGAGGTGGTCCTGGAGGCGCCACAAGGCGACCTCCCGGACTCCAGGCCCAAAGGGGGTAAAGCCCCGGAGGGATCCAAGTCCGGCCCCGGGCCGGATACTGCTCCGGAACCATCAATGGTTCTAGAGTCCGACAGGCGGTGCCTTCATAAGAAGGGCAAGCCTACGACACCGGCGACCTCCGTCCATCCGGAGGCTCAGGAAAATTTGCTGGAGGTGCTTAACGGCGCCTCCATCGACGAGGAACACTGCACTGTTATGAGTGTGGTGATTCAGAAGGTTCAGTCCGCCAAGAGCGGGCTGACAGAAGCCTGTCCAAGCCTGTTAACACATATATAAAAATGTTACCACATAGACAGTAGCCCCTGATGCTTAGTTCGGTGTTCGGAAAGAAAAGTCGAGCTGAGGATCTAAAAAGATTTACGCAGGAGTCTAAAAAATATGTCAACATGGGAATGCAGGCTGCACTGCTGACCTCTGCTGCACTGACTGCGGAGGTCAATGCATTGAAGGAGAACCTCGAGCGGTCCGAGAACGAGCTCGGCCATGCCAAGAAGAGGCTCGAGGACAAGGAGGGTATGTAATTCCGCATGTAAATGTATATAGAAATACTTGGTTGCAAAAAAATGACAGGACCAACGTGAATGTTGCAGGGGCCACGTCCGAGGTGGCGACCCTGAAGGAGGCGGTCTCCAAGGCTGAAAACAGTGCGGCCTTGGAGCGCACCGAGCGAGAGAAGCAGGACGGAGGTGCGGAAAGAGCTCCAGGCTCTCGTGGAAAAACACAAGAGTTTGGAGCGTGACTCGAAGACTCGAGAGTCCGAGCTCGCCTTGGCTCTTGAGAGTGCCAAGACCGCTAAGGCCGAAGCCCAGAAGGCCCTTCAAGAGATCAAGGGGATGAAGAAGATAGCGGCGGGTAAGGCATTCTTAATGCAAAGCAAGAATATAAAAGTAAATTATTCTTTACTTACCCGAATTCGGAGCTCTCCAGGAGCGTTCGCCGATCTGCCCTGTAGTGTGTCTGATGCTGCTGCATTCTACCGAGCCGAAGAGGGGAGCTCGACGGAAAAGGTGTTCTGGTCTCATTATGCTGAGGCCAGACATCCGGTGCCCCTGAGCGACCAGCTGAAGCAGCTGGTCGAACTCCACAAGGTGGCCGAACAGGCCATGAAGGGCCTCATAGTTCGGATGTGGCCTAGAGAAGCCATGCCTGGGAGTTACTTCGGCTGGTGCGGCGGCTGGTGGACGCGTGTCCATGGATTGAAGTCATCAAGCGCTCCGTCTGTATCGAAGGTGCCCGTCGGGCCCTTGCCCGTGCTAAAGTGCACTAGGGCAAGTTGGACGCTGAGAAGCTTTTGACGGACGCGCCACCGCCGGGCAAGGAGTATCGCACGCCCGAGATGTATTATAAGGGCGTCCTGAAGGGTGCCCGCCTTATAGCGGACGAATGCTCCAAAGATTTAATTTTTGAGTAGACTCGCATCTATTATCCTGTACGCTGAAAACTTTGTTCATATGCGTTAAGCAACGCTTTGTTAATTTAAAATATTACCTTCTGTGCGGCCGTTTATCAAATCTGAGAGATGCAAGTTGTTGGCTTCTACCCCCATGCCACGAGTGCTGGGGTGTTCGGGATAAACCTGAGCGCTCTTGTTCCCATTCTTGGGTCCATCTAGGGAGGCGCTCAGCACAACGAACCAGGCCATCGGACTTATAGTGCTTTATCACTCTCACTTAGCCATAGAATTCTATAATTTTAAATTTCAGCGAAGCCCCTAGTATTCGGAAGACTGAGTTCGGGGCACTATCCACACCTAGGCCGGATAAGTCCGGCTCCTCGCTCTAAGCGGCATAAGTCTTTAAGGACTCGAAAAACCTCGCGAACAGCGACCGGTCTCTCGCACTATCATGATGGTCGGATTTATCTTTCTCTACTGAGGTGTTAACCCAGCTCAACAGGGGCACAATCGCAGTAGTTCTCCCAGTGCTACCTTAGCCAACATTGCGGAACATAAGGTACCAAAACATGGGAGCCGGGCAAACCCAACTATTGACCAAAGACATGATTCGGAGCCGATGCATATAGTGCTATAAGTTCGGGGTGCCGCACTCATGAGAGTGTTCGGTCTTCGCACACCATGTTGTGGGGTGCTTAAGCCCCTGGTGTATTGGCCGTACCAAAGTGTACGGTTGCAGAATGTCATGACTGAACATATTTGTATATAAAAAATAGATGAGTACAATAATAGATGAGAGCTATGTATTGTTTATTAAAAAAGGGGCTTCTATGAAAGCAGAACGATACAGGTAGTGCGATATGCAAGAGATGGGATTATTTGACTTGTCCCCTTCCAGGGGCAAGCTGCGGGACTTTAAGTAAAATAGGTATTAAGCTCGTTATAGAGACCACCTGGACATTTGACGCGGCTTGTTCTCTCCCTGGCTGTTGCATCGTGTGTTCGGCGAGTGTATTGCCGGACAGGCCTTCCGAATAGTTGGGTCCTGAAAGTGTATAAAAAGGAAACGGTGGAATAGGGAGCCCCTTAGTGCGGTTGAGCCGCATTCTGGGCATGCCGTAGTTGTGCCCCACCCCTTATTCCCATGGTATCTCTAAGGCGTAATTATGTACGTGTGGTACCGATATCACCATCTGGCGAGGGCTGGGGTTGGGGCTGCACTACTATGTTTGCTCGGAACGTGCCAGCCGGATTTGTTGTAGGTTACTTCGGGCTCGCTTGACGTTGTCCAGACATTTGACACCTGGATTGGAGAATTGCCTTGAAAGGCTACTCTGTACTTCCGCCGCCAGGGCTGCCATGTGCTCCTCCGTTCGGAGGGAGCGTTCGGTGTTTCCATTTACCGTGATGACTCCACGAGGTCCTGGCATCTTGAGATTGAGATATGCGTACTGCGGCACCGTATTGAATTTTGCAAATGCGGTTCGTCCGAGCAGGGTGTGATAGCCACTGCGGAATGGGACTATGTCGAAGATTAACTCTTCGCTTCAGAAATTATCCGGGGATCCGAAGACCACTTCGAGTGTAACTGAGCTTGTACAACTGGCTTCTACACCTGGTATGACGCCTTTAAAGGTTGTCTTTGTGGGTTTAATCCGTGATGGATCGATACCCATTTTTTGCACTCTATCCTGATAAAGCCAGTTCAGGCTGCTACCGCCATCCATTAGGACTCTGGTGAGGTGAAATCTGACGATAATTCGGTCTAGGACCAATGCGGCAAATCCGCCGTGATGGATGCTAGTGGGGTGGTCCCTTTGATCAAAAGTGATCGGGCAGGAGGACCATGGGTTGAACTTTGGGGCAACTGGCTCCAACGCATAGACGTCCTTGAGAGCACGCTTCCGCTCCCTTTTGGGGATGTGGGTTGCGTATATCATGTTCACAGTCCGCACTTGCGGGGGGAATCCCTTCTGTCCTCTGTTGTTCGACGGCCGGGGCTCCTCCCTGTCATCGCTATGCAGCCCCCTGTCTCTGGTGTCGGCACTTAACTTGCCTGCCTGCTTGAACACCCAACAATCCCTGTTGGTGTGGTTGGCTGGCTGTTCGGGGGTGCCGTGTATCTGGCACGAGCGATCGAGTATCCGGTCTAAGCTGGATGGGCCCGGAGGGTTCCTTTTGAATGGCTTCTTCCGCTGACCGGGTTTAGAGCCTCTGAATCCGGCATTGACTGTCGTATCTTCAGTATTGTCGCCGTTAATGCGGCGCTTGTGCTTGTTGCGACGTGACCTGCCATTGTTGTCCTTGGTATCCGAATTTCTAGGGCTCTTGGTTATGTTATTGCTACAAGCTAGCCAGCTGTCTTCTCCCGCACAAAAGCGGGTGATGAGTGTCATGAGGGCTGCCATAGATTTCGGCTTTTCCTGTCCTAGGTGCCAGGCAAGCCATTCATCTCGGATGTTGTGCCTGAAGGCTGCAAGGGCCTCGGTGTCCGGACAGTCAACTATTTGATTTTTCTTGGTTAGGAACCGTGTCCAGAATTGTCTGGCTGATTCCTCTGGCTACTGGATTATGTGGCTTAGGTCATCGGCGTCTGGTGGTCGCACATAAGTGCCCTGGAAGTTGTCAAGGAATGCGGATTCCAGGTCCTCCCGGCAACTAATTGACTCTGCTGGCAGGCTGTTAAGCCAATATTGAGCTGGTCCTTTAAGCTTGAGCGGGAGGTATTTGATGGCGTGTAGATCATCACCACGGGCCATGTGGATATGAAGGAGATAATCCTCGATCCATACCGCAGGATCTGTTGTGCCATCGTATGATTCGATGTTTACGGGTTTAAAGCCCTCGGGGATTTGATGATCCATTACTTCATCTGTGAAGCATAGTGGGTGTGCGGCGCCCCTGTATTGGGCTATATCACGATGCAGCTCGGATGAGCTTGGTCTGTTGTATTCGGCCTAGCCGTATTTATCATGTCCGGCGTGACGGCTAGCGTCACGTGAAGCGGGGCGCCCATGCGATCCGTAGATCGATCTTGTTTGCCTTGCCTTATTCTCCAATATGTCTCGTAGGTCTGTTGCGTCTCCCCGTACTCTGGTATGTTTTGAGCGGTGTCGGGGTGTGACTTGGGTCGAGGGCCTGAAGGCCTCTCTGTCGCGGCCACAGGGTGGCCGATCGGGCGCATCGTACGCTGGTGATGTAGGATTAGTTGCTTCCTCCTCAAGTTGGGGTAGCAGCCTGCGCTTTGGGTAGCTCTTGGAGGGGCGGTCGAGTTTATACTCTTCGACCGCCAGGACTTCGGTCAATCTGTCGGCTAGCTAGTCTTGGTCATCTCTAAGTTGCTGCTGTTTTTTCTTGAGGCTGCTTGCCGTGGCCATAAGCCTGCGTTTGAAACGCTCTTGTTTGACAGGATCCTCTGGAACGACGAATTCGTCGTCGTCGAGGCTTGCCTCGTCTTCGGTGGGAGGCATATAATTGTCGTTCGCGACCTCTCTGTCGGCCGCTCTCTCATGAGGGCTGGCTCCTTCATCCTCCTGCACTGAATCCTACTGGAGAGGGTTGTCTTCGGCACTGTCCGGCATGTTGTTATCTCCGGTGCAGGAATCTCCATTTTTTCTTTGGCGGGATTTAGAGCGGCGCCGCTAACGTTGGTGCTTGGGTTGCTTCTTGGAGGGGTCATCCTCCGTTTTTTCATCGCCATCCCCTGCTTTGGGGGTGTCCACCATGTATATGTCATATGACGAGGTGTCTTTCCAGTTCCCTATAGGTGTTGGTTCTTGGTCGTCTCCGTCATCGCTGTCCATACCGTCGATGTTTTCGGAGTCGAAGCCGAGCATGTCGGTTAGATCATCGACAGTGGCTACAAAATGGGTGGTGGGTGGGTTTCGAATTTCTTGGTCGTCCGCATCCCAACCCTGATGACCATAGTCCGGCCAGGGCTCTCCTGACAAAGAGAGAGACTTTAGTAAATCCAGGATATCGCCAAAGGGCGAGTGCTGAAAGACGTCCGTGGCGGTGAACTCCATGATCGGAGCCAATCGGGTTTGATCGGAAGGGGTGCAGAATATACAGAGTCTGGAGCGGAGTCCGGCACCTTGGAGTAACGGACCCGGCAAAGGACTAGGCTGGTATTCGGCTCTATCGCCGTAGAGATTGCGGCTCCCGGGGTGGCGTCCAACCGTCCATCCCCGACTAGCGCAGTCGGCTCCGAGCTAATGATCGGAGTGGACACCTGAGCGGCACTCCGGGCGCTGTCCGGCTGCAGAGTTAGATCATGCCCATCGGGACATTGCAGCACGATCGGCCGTGGCTCGAATCCATCGAAGATCAAGTCCCCGCGGATGTCGGCCATGTAATTTAAGCTTCCAAACCTAACCTGATGGCCAGGGGCGTAGCTTTCGATCTGCTCCAGATGGCCAAGCGAGTTGGCCCGCAGTGCGAAGCCGCCGAATACGAAGATATGTCCGGGGAGAAAGGTCTCACCCTGGACCGCGTCGTGATTGATGATCGAAGAAGCCATCGGGCCTAAAGGTGACAACACAGAGGAACTCTCAATGAAAGCACCAATTTCGGTGTCAAAACCGGCGGATCTCGGGTAGCGGGTCCCAAACTGTGCGTCTAGGCAGATGGTAACAGGAGACAAGGGACACAATGTTTTTACCCAGGTTCGGGCCCTCTCGATGGAGGTAAAACCCTACTCCTGCTTGATTAATATTGATGATATGGGTAGTACAAGAGTGGATCTACCACGAGATCAGAGAGGCTAAACCCTAGAAGCTAGCCTATTGTATGATTGTTGTTCGTCCTACGGACTAAAACTCTCCGGTTTATATAGACACCGGAGAGGGCTAGGGTTACACAGAGTTGGTAACAACGGGAGGAGATCTTCATATCGTATCGCCAAGCTTGCCTTCCACGCCAAGGAAAGTTCCATCCGGACACGGGACGGAGTCTTCAATCTTGTATCTTCATAGTCCGGGAGTCCGGCCAAAGGTCATAGTCCGGCCATCCGGACACCCCCTAATCCAGGACTCCCTCACCCACCAAAATAAAAAAATATTAATAATAAAATGAGAGAAAAAGAGAGAAGGGACAATGCTACTATCCTTTTACCACACTTGTGCTTCAAAGTAGCACCATGATCTTCATGATAGAGAGTCTCATATGTTGTCACTTTCATATACTAGTGGGAATTTTTCATTATAGAACTTAGCTTGTATATTCCAATGATGGGCTTCCTCAAAAGTGCCCTAGGTCTTCATGAGCAAGCAAGTTGGATGCACACCCACTTAGTTTCTTTTGTTGAGCTTTCATATACTTATAGCTCTAGTGCATCCGTTGCATGGCAATCCCTACTCACTCACATCAATATCTATTGATGGGCATCTCCATAGCCCATTGATACGCCTAGTTGATGTGAGACTATCTTCTCCTTTTTTGTCTTCTCCACAACCACCATTCTATCCCACCTATAGTGCTATGTCCATGGCTCACGCTCATGTATTGCGTGAAAGTTGAAAAAGTTTGAGATTACTAAAGTATGAAACAATTGCTTGGCTCGTCATTGGGGTTGTGCATGATTAAATACTTTGTGTGATGAAGATAGAGCTTAGCCAGACTATATGATTTTGTAGGGATAACTTTCTTTAACCATGCTATTTTGAGAAGACATGATTGCATTGATTAGTATGCTTGAAGTATTATTACTTTTATGTCAATATGAACTTTTGTCTTGAATATTTCGGATCTGAATATTCATACCACAATTAAGAAGATTTACATTGAAATTATGCCAAAGTATCACTCCGCATCAAAAATTCTTTTTTATCATTTACCTACTCGAGGACGAGTAGGAATTAAGCTTGGGGATGCTTGATACGTCTCCAACGTATCTATAATTTTTGATTGCTCCATGCTACTTTATCTTCTATTTTAGGCAATATTGGGCTTTATTATCTACTTTTATATTATTTTTGGGACTAACCTATTAACTGGAGGCCCAGCCCAGATTTGTTGTTTTATGCCTATTTCAGTGTTTCGAGGAAAAGGAATATCAGACGGAGTCAAAATGGAACGAAATCAACTGAAGAAGTTATTTTTAGAAGCAAAGCAACCTGATAGACTTGGAGTGCACGTCAGGGGAGTCCCGGGATTCCCACGAGGGTGGGGGGCGCGCCCTACCCCCCTGGGCGCGCCCCCTGCCTGGTGAGCACCCCGGAGGTCCATCGACGTACCCCTTGCAACCATATATACCTACATACCCTAAAACTTCCAGAACAGAAGATATATCGGGAGTTCCGCCGCCGCAAGCCTCTGTAGCCACCAAACACCTCTCAGGAGCCCTTCCCGGCACCCTGCCGAAGGGGGGGAACCCTCACCGGTGGCCATCTTCATCATCCCGTCGCTATCCATGATGAGGAGGGAGTAGTTCACCCTCGAGGCTGAGGGTATGTACCAGTAGCTATGTGTTTGATATCACTCTCTCTCGTGTTCTATCTCGTGTTCCCTCTATGGCACGATCTTCATGTATCCCAAGCTTTGCTATTGTAGTTGGATCTTATGATGTTTCTCCCCCTCTACTCTCTTGTGATGAATTGAGTTTCCCCTTTGAAGTTATCTTATCGGATTGAGTCTTTTATGAGAACACTTGATGTATGTCTTGTCGTGCTTATCTGTGGTGACAATGGAATATCATGTGCCTCTTGATGTATGTTTTTGTGACCAACTTGCGGGTTCCGCCCATGAACCTATGCATAGGGGTTGGCACATGTTCTTGACTCTCCGGTAGAGACTTTGGGGCACTTTTTGAAGTATTTTTATGTTGGTTGGATGAATCTGAGATTGTGTGATGCATATCGTATAATCATGCCCACGGATACTTGAGGTGACAATGGAGTATCTAGGTGACATTAGGGTTTTGGTTGATTTGTGTCTTAAGGTGTTATTCTAGTACGAACTCTTTTATAGATCGATCCGAAAGAATAACTTTTGTGGTTTCGTACCCTACCATAATCTCTACGTTTGTTCTCCGCTATTAGTGGCTTTGGAGTGACTCTTTGTTGCATGTTGAGGGCTTTTTATATGATCTATCTATGTTATTATTGTTGAGAGAACTTGCACTAGTGAAAGTATGAACCCTAGGCCTTGTTTCCTATCATTGCAATACCGTTTACGCTCACTTTTACCACTTGTTACCTTGCTGTTTTTATTATTTCAGATTACAAAAACCTTTATCTACCATCCATATTGCACTTGTATCACCATCTCTTCGCCGAACTAGTGCACCTATACAATTTGCCATTGTATTGGGTGTGTTGGGGACACAAGAGACTCTTTGTTATTTGGTTGCAGGGTTGTTTGAGAGAGACCATCTTCATCCTACGCCTCCAACAGATTGATAAACCTTAGGTCATCCACTTGAGGGAAATTTGCTACTGTCCTACAAACCTATGCACTCGCAGGCCCAACAACGTCTACAAGAAGAAGGTTGTGTAGTAGACATCAAGTACTCAAAGTGTATTCTTAACAGAAGGCATAGAGAAATACGCTTTTAGTAGACGAAAACGTAGTTTACCAAATGCGCTTCCACTTAACGCTCGCGGGGCCAACAGCTGGCCAACGCCTAATGGCCGACAGGTGGGTCCACGGGGTCCACGGGCTGGCTGGGGTAAGGACACCTCCTTCCTCGCTGTCGCCCGCTAAGGGAGTCCTGGACTATGGGGTCCTCGGGGAGCCGACCTATGTGACATGGGCCGGACTGATGGGCCGTGAAGATACGAGATAGAAGGACCTCCCCGTGTCCGGATGGGACTCTCCTTTGCGTGGATCGCAAGCTTGGCGTTTGAATCATGTACTTTCCTTTCTCTGTAACCGACTTTGTACAACCCTAGATCCTTCGGTGTCTATATAAACTAGAGGGTTTATGTCGGATTACGGGTTCTGCAAACCCTTGAAAGGTTCGAACTCTGGGGTGCATGCAGAGATCTCAACCTACCTAGCCTTCCTACTCGCAATCCTCCTAAGCCTAGCGCATAGGGCTCAAAGAGACAAAGGACACAGTAGTTTATCCTGGTTCGGGTCACCTTGCGGTGTAATACCCTACTCCAGCATTTTGGTGGATTGCCTCGAAGGGCTGAGGATGAACTAGTACAGTGGATGAACTGGCCTCAGGAGGTGAGGCATTCTTGAGCTTAAGAGAGCTGGTGAGGTGGTCGGGTGAGAATGGACCCGATCTGAATCAGATGCCCCCTATGGTGGTGGCTAAGTCCTATTTATAGTGGCCTTGGTCCTCTTCCCAAATGTTGGCGGGAAGGGATCCCACAACGACCAGATTTGAAAGGGGACAAGTAGTACATCCTATCCTGACTAAAGTGGTCTTTGCCTGCGAAAAGCCTCTTGTCGTGACGTTGTGGTTGCCTCGGTGATGACCTCCGTCCTGCCGTCCTGGCGGTCTTGGTCTCGTTACACCAGAATGGAAACCTTTGGCTGGTTCCTCGGGACTCTGCGCCTGCGACTTGCCTCCCTTGCACCGAAGAGGAAACTGGCACTCTGTGCCCACTACCGCCTGCCTGGCCTTGGTCGTCATGGCTCACGTCAGCTGAGCCTTATGAGGTGCACCTTGCATAGGACTCTCCACCCATCGGGAGCAAACCTGAGGAGGCCGATCCACTCAGGGGGTCTTGGTGTCGTCCGCCTCACGAGGCTTGGCTCCTCGCGAGGGTCTTGAGTCGTTGATGCTAAAGCTGGCCCGTACCAGGCCGTCGATGGGGCCACGCTGTGGGGGCAGGCAGGCAAGTCTGGATACCCCCATATCTAGAACCCGACAGTGGCCCCGGGGCCTAAGGCGCGCTCGGACTTGGCTTCCAGGCGAAACCAAAGGGCAAGTGTAGAGTGCCATGGGCCCTAACCACTTACGGCCTTGATGACGCGTCGCGATTGATGGGATGTGGGCATCTCCACTTCCCCATGCTGCCTCAGCAACTGCTTGATTTGATGGGATGATGCAGCATGCAGAACATCATCATGGCGCGAGGTCGTGGAGGCCGGCGGTTGGCCTTCCTTGGCTATAATGAGGGGGGGCAGAGGCCCCTCGCTCATCTCTCCTTCATATTCTCGCTGCCCATTTCTTCTCCTTCTCCGCCTTGCTCCCATGGCGCGATGGGGAGGTCTTTGGCAGCCGAAAAGGGGAAGGCTCCCAAGGAGGGACCAGCCTCTCTGCCTCCCAAGAGAGGTTGCGGTCATCCCCGTAAGCACCCTGCAACCCCCACTGTGGGCCCTAGGGGGTGCGCGTGTGCATCCCCCAGGGCTGGCATTTCTCTTGGTGCTCGCGATGGTACCTCTTCTCACGGCATGGGCCACCGGCTTCGGAGAAGCCCCCATGACGAAGGGAGGCGCGCTGTGATCGTGCGCCCTCCTCGACCACGCTTCTCCTCGCTGGACGTGCTCCCCGAGTTCATGTTGTGGTCGGAGAGTCCGGCCGGCACCTCGCTCCATCTTCCGCGCTTCTTCTCCGGCGAGCTTCCATCCTCGGGGCTTGATGGTCTCTGGCTACAGGCTGACGGCTGCTGTAGCAGGGCCTCGTGAATCGGGACCGAGTTCGCTGCCTCAGACGGCGTTGTCCTGGCCCGTGGCTGGCAGACATTCGCCCACGCGTGAGGCCTGAGCGGGAGGTGCACCCTCCACTTCAAGTACGACGGCCTGGCGACCCTCTACGTGAGGGTGTTCAGGGAGGACGGCCACCGTCTGGGGTGCTGCCCGGAAGACGGCAGCAACGACGAGGGCGACGAGGGTGAGCCTAGACTTGGCGGTGTGCACTTCTCTTCTTGCAGAGGCAGCCCTTCCTCGGATGAGAGCTCGAGTAGTGGTGGCTATGACCAGCCGTCGCGCTCCGATCGAGGACGACGGTGGGTCGTCCCACCGCAGAGCTCCGGTGAAGCTGGAGAGGAGCCCGGCATGAGCCCGGGGCCGCCGAACTTGGACTCAAGACCGGCCATGGCCCTAGGTCGCCTATGGGGGAACTAGTGGAGAGCCGGGGCCACCTTGAGGCGCTGCTTGAGGACGCGGCACTTGCATCGTATTCGCACGCCCTCGGGTCCTCTTTGTTTAGCCTTTCCTTTCTGCTGTAATTTGAAAAAAGATAGTGTACCCCGCTGGGGCATGTAATGAACTATGGCAGTTATGCCCTTTATGCTATGCTTGCTATTTTAATGTTGTGCCATAATGTTTGTGCTCTGAGTAGGCAAGGGTGGGAAAACTTAGCTTGACATGTGTGCAGTAGCTTTTCGCCTCGCGAGGAGTTGGCTTCTGGCACCCAACAAGGCCCCCTTTCCCGGGAACCTGGTGGTCACAGACCTCGGGAGGTGCCTTGGGGTCTCAGGAGCCGCCACAGAACCGCCGCAGGGCTATTTTAAAGGGAAGGAAACCTGATGAGAACCTTATTCCTCCTTACGTGAGCCCCCTATCATGGATTAGCTCTGACTTAGTGCACCGCGTCATGCTGCCCGGGGGGCACGGATATGAGGGGTGCGGGTACCTGTGAGCTTGTTCGAGGGCTCCTCACGAGGATAAGGCCAAAGCACCAGGGCAGCGGGGTTCGGCAAGGTGTGCGCGCACGGGAGCAGGCCCAAGGCGCACATGTTGGGGAAAGTAGCAATAATTCAAAATTTTCTTTGTATCACCAAGATCAGTCTAGGAGATTCTACCAACAAGAGAGAGAGAGAGGATGTGCATCTTCATTCCTTTGAAGATTGCTAAGCGGAAGCGTTACTAGAACGCAGATGATGGAGTCGTACTCGCGGCGATTCAAATCACGGAAGATCCGATCTAATGCCGAATGGACGGCGCCTCCGCGTTCAGCACACGTACAGCCCAGGGACGTCTCCTCCTTCTTGATCCAGCAAGGGGAGAGGAGAAGTTGAGGGAGAGCTCCGGCAGCACGACAACGTGGTGGTGGAGCTTGCTGTTCTCCGGCAGGGCTTCCCCAAGCACTACACGAAGGAGGAGGTGTTGGGGAGGGAGAGGGCTGCGCCAGGGAAGGGTACGGCAGCCCTCCCACCTCCCCTCTATTTATAGGGTCAAGGGAGAGGGGGGCCGGCCCCCTCCAGATGGATCTAGAGGGGGGCGACGGCCAAGGGGGGAAGGCTTGCCTGCCAAGCCAAGGGGGGCGCCCCCTTTAGGGTTCCCCCCCAACCCTCGGCGCATGGGCCCTAGGGGGGTTGGCTCCCAGCACACCTAGGGGCTGGTTCCCCTCCATATTCAGCCCATAGGGCCGTTTGGGCAGGTGGACCCTCCTGGTGGACCCCTAGAACCCTTTCGGTGGTCCCGGTACAATACCGATAAACCCCCGGACACTTCCGGTGACCGAATAAGGACTTCCCATATATAAATCTTGATCTCCGGACTATTCCGGAACTCCTCGTGACATCCGGGATCTCATCTGACACTCCAAACAACATTCGGTAACCACATACTATTTCCCATAACAACTCTAGCATCACCAAACCTTAAGTGTGTAAACCCTACGGGTTCGAGAATCATGCAGACATGACCGAGACATCTCTCTGGCCAATAATCAACAGCGGGATCTGGATACCCATGTTGGTTCCCACATGTTCCAAGATGATCTCATCGGATGAACCACGATGTAGGGGATACAATCAATGCCGTATACAATTTCCTTTGTCAATCGGTATGTTACTTGCCCGAGATTTGATGGTCGGTATCCCTATACCTCGTACAATCTCGTTACCGGCACGTCTCTTTACTCGTTCCGTAGTGCATGATCCCATGACTAACTGCTTTGTTACATTAAGCTCATTATGATGATGCATTCCCGAGTGGGCCCAGAGATACCTCTCCGTCACACGTAGTGACAAATCCCAGTCTCAATTCGTTCCAACTCAACAGACACTTTTGAAGATACCTGTTGTGTACCTTTATAGCCACCCAGTTATGTTTTTTTGACCTTGAAGACTGCAGGGCTTACACCCCACAGCATTTTATTAATAAAGAAACAAAGAATAAATACAAAGTTCCTCAAGAGGGGGAACAAACAAAGAGAAAATCTATACAAGAAAAGCTATAGTACTCTAAGAAAATAAAGAAAGCGGGAAGGACTACAACTAGGAAAGAAAGAAGTTACAAGCCTCTCAAGGAGGCAGGAAATCAATCCATTTGAGTAGATCCTTCTTGTATCTGATCTTGATCCGGTGTGAAAGAATAGTAATATCATGAATAAACCCATTTCAAGAAAAACCACCTCGGAGAAAAAAGGCTTATTAAAATCCTTCCTTGCATGTAAAGCAATTTGCACCATATCATTGCTATCCAACCAGGAAACCTGCAGGTAGTTCCAGATTCTCATACTGAAGTTATATTGGAAGAATAGATGATTCCTATCATCAAGTACTCCAGTCGGGCAAAGGACACAACTAGGTCCATCATTAATTCTCCAATGTCGTCTTTGAATCATATCTTTGGTGTTAATTCTGTCCATAATGACCAGGCATGCAAACATTTTAATTGTCATGGTACAACAGCTTTTCCAAATCCAGCTAAGAATGGGATTGACAATAACAGGCTGGTGGACAAAATCATAGTACTTCTTTGCCGAGTACACTGCCTTTTACCCATGTCTCGAAGCCCATAAATCAGTGCAACCATTGTCAAATGAAGTCCCAGATAACAAGCTCGAAAGCTGATTAAACTCCCTAAAAGCCAGCTCAGACAATGGCAATGAAAACATTTGCTGCAAATTTTCTGTTTGAATCAATTCCAAGACAGAAAGGTTCTTCTACACGCAAAAAGAGAAAAGCCTTGGAAACCTTTCTTGCAGAGGAATGCAAGACTGGTCAATCTCCCAATGATGTGACCAAAATAGAACAGTATCTCCTTTGCCAACAATGATAGAGGTAACAACCCTATACTTGTCCATTAATTTACAAATTAGCAGGGTGACCCGCGCATTTGCGCGGCTAGATTTTAAACACATGTCCATCTACACACAACATTTTATATTTTTCTCGAGATGAAAATTTGCTCATTTTTCACATGAATATGCTATAGGATGTTATTATTGCAGGTGAATCGTTGATAAATTGGTACTATTTTCCTTGTGAGGTCTAAAAATCATTAATATATTAGTAGCCAGTTTTATAAGTTTTGGCAACAAACATTTTTCTTGTTCTATTTTTTCCATGATTTATTAATGCTAACATCTTTACTTTTTTAACAAAAGTTTTTGCCAATCTTTTTGCCCAAACTCCTAGCTATATACATAAACATGTTTTTTAATCTAGGTAGAGAAAGGTTTTAACCCCAACGTGACGCACTGCCACTAAGAAAAAAGTGAAGCCCAGATTGATGTTGGTGATGCGTACTATGATTTTTTTAACCCTGAAAAACAGCCTTGATTGATTAAACCGTTTATGCTTATTTTGCTTGGACTCTTTTTGTAGGGTGCTCTTTTGCATCATTTTTGTAGGTTGCTTGGACTCTTCAATTTAGGAGTACCAACAATTCTAAAAAAAAGGAGTGCCAGCACATGATTATGTATGATTGTCTTGTACATATATTTTTAATAGGATAGGTATATGAGTGTGACTCGTACGACATGCTGAACTATTCCTATGTGCCATGTAAACTTCTTGCACGTAATAATATATGTATGAAATTCTACTACATGTTTTAAATATCAGCCTTTTAATATTACAACTGAATTTCAATTTAGCTATTTATATACATTACATAAAGTTTATTCTAAAACCACAGAGCTAGCATCTTTTTTTTTTGAGTTTCTTAAATAAAATATAGGGTTTTACTGTTGATTTGGTGGGAGCTGTAAACTATTTGCATGTAATAATATTTGTAAGAAATGTTACATATTTTAAACCCCAGCTTTTTAATACTACAACTGAATTCTAATTTAGCTATTTATAAATATTGCATATATTTTATTCTAAAACCAAAGTGCTATTTTTTTCTTATTTTGAATTTCGTAGATAAATATAATGTTTTTACTATTGATTTGGCGGGAGCTATATGTGCCGTTGGATAGATATGTGTGTTTCCACCTTTTAATCTTTTAATATCACCTTCGTTTTTTTCACTGACATGATTAGGTTGACTCAGAGGTTTGTACAAATATTTAGTGTCAACATGGGCCGATATTGTATAAAAAAACTGGCCGTGGCAGGCTGGCCAAGCGTACCATGGCTGGCTTCTTTTGCGTGTCCCGTATTTCCCACGTAAGGAAAACACACGTGATGGTAGTAAACTCTGTTTTTTCTTCTTTTTTGTTTTTTTGCAAATCGTGATGGTGGCATACTTTTTTTGTGAATCATGATCATGATTTAGTACGTAATAGCTTTCCATCATATATGCACGCACGTGACAACCTTGCCATGTGCAACACAATTTATTCCTATACACAACATTTGTATGTAACGCTATAACTTTAAATCTTAGCCGTTTATATTAAGCAGTTAATGGATGAGATAATTTAAACTGTGTGGATGAATGTGATGACTTGTTTGACTTCTATTTTATGTAAATAATAGATAATAGATAATAGATAATAGATAATAGATAGATAATAGATAGATAGATGTCCCTCCACCAGAATGAACCACAGAGAATAGTGTCATGAGGAATTCTCTGAAAATAATATGAGTCCGACACCAAACGGACCCATGGCACATCAGCTTTATTATAGAATTTATTCAGGTACTTAAGGAGCAGTGCATCATTCTGTAGTCCAAAATTCAGAATTCCAAGCCCACCCTTCATCTTGGGCCTGCAGACAAGGGGCCAAGCAGCCAGAGAGTGCCCCTTCTCTTGACCGTATTTCCTCCAGAGGCACTGCCTTTGAATCCATTCTAGCTGCTTAAGAATACCTTGAGGCAAAGATAGACTGCAAAGGAAGAATATGGGCAGTGAAGAAATCACTGAATTTACCAACTGCAGCCTACTGCCTTGTGGTAAAAACCAGGAACTAGCAGTTAGCCTTCTTTCCATACAGTCCACCAGAGGAAGCAAATCAACAATTTTGGGCCTAGTGGTTCCAACAGGAAGTCCCAAATAAGTAAAAGGCATAGAACCAAGCTGACAGCCAAATAAAGCAGCAAATGCAGAAGCAACAGAGGCTTCCACATTGATGGGGTACATTGAAGACTTATGGAAGTTGATTTGCAGTCCAGTTGCCAAGGAAAATGAGTTGAGCACTGATTTGAGGGCCTCCAACTGAGCTGGGTCAGCATTCACAAACAAAAAAGTGTCATCTGCATACTGTACTACTGGATAATCAGGATCATGTGTTGGCAATGGCAAGGTAAGCAGACCCCTATACAAAAGATCATTGATCATGGTTTGCAGAAGGTCAGCAGCAATCACAAACAGCAGAGAGATAGGATCTCCTTGCTTAACTCCACATTTGCAGCAAGATGGAGGAGGTTGCAGAGGATAATAACTGTTGAACCCAATTGATCCATTTGCTATCAAAACCTTTTGCCATGAGAATTTTCAAAGTCAAGCTTGAGCAATATAATTGGCTTCTTGGAATGGTTGCATTGGTGAATATACTCAAAATTCCAAGCAATACAATCCTGAATTGTTCTTGACTTAATGAAGCCATATTGATTCCTATGAACACATTTGGTGATTTCCTCCTGAAACCTATTTGCTGCCAGCTTAGTCAGAAACTTCAGACCCACACTTGTCAAAGAGATTGGCCTAAAATCTCCTGCACCCTCAGGTGAATGCTTTTTTGGGATTAGAGTGATGAAAGCTTCATTGAGGTTTTCCAAAATGGCAGTACCTGCATGAAACTCATTAACCAACCGAATAAAGTCACTTGAAATAATTGACCAGCATCTCTTCATAAAAAGGCCATTAAAACCATCTGGCCCTGGAGCTTAATCAATGGGCATTTCTTTTATGACCTTTTCAATTTCTTGCAGCTGAAAAGGTTTTGTGAGCACCTCAAAGCCTTGCACTTTTGGGATTAAAGAAATGATTTCATTACCCAAAAAATTGGTTTAAGGGTTCCCATTCTGCCCTTGAAAGCAACCAAAAATTCCTTAGATATCTCCCCATGATCTGAAGAAACGGTTCCATCCGACAGTTGCAGACTAGCAATAGAGTTCTTCCTATATCTCTCTGTTGCCATGGCCTGAAAGAATTTTGAATTTTCTTCTCCCACCTTGATATAACGGATAGTACACCTTTTCCTCCAGTATAAAAACTGCAGATGTAAAAGGTGTTCATGATGCATCTTACATATCTTCCTGAAATTGTGCTCAGGTAGGGAAAGAGGCCTCCAATCCTCCAAATCATCCAGCCACATAATTACCCAATTGCACTTTTCAATCAAAGATTTAATGTGTGAGAGCCCCTTCTGCCATTTCTTTAGTGCAAACCTGAGGGATTTAAATTTGCCCATAATAACTGCAGTTATATGAGCCTTATGTGAAGGTTTGTTCCAAATCTCCCTCACACAGTCCATGAAACCAGGTTGATGCACCCAATAGTTTTCAAATCTGAAGATATGGGCTTTAGGAATTGTGGTGCATATAGAAATTACACAAGGAACATGATCAGATGCAGTTCTAGCAAGAGGAGCAACTTGTGTCATGGGATATTGATTTATCCAACTAGCGGAAGTAAAGAACCACTCCAATTGCTCAAGAAGTGGAACATCTTGCATGTTAGACCACGGAAACCATCTACCTTTTATAGGAAGCTCAAGCAGCCCTAAATGACCAATGATCTCGTTAAAGATAAAAATGTCATTAACATCCCCTCCCGAGAGATTTCAATTGTCCATAGAGCGAATGAAATTAAAATATCCCACTAACAACCAGTTTTGATCAGGTTCCACCTCAAGATTATACAGCCAGCTAACAAACTCATCCCTCAAAACACTCTGACAAGGCTCGTAAACATTTACTAAGAACCACTGGCCATTATTATGTATCGAGGTGAAATTGATGACAATTCCAAAAGGCTTTACTTCAAGTAAGACACCCTTAAAAACATCTGAACGCCACACTGTCAGAATCCCACCTGAGGCTCCTCTCGAGGGTGACTCAATAAACTGATCAAAGCCCACAGGACAAATGCTCTTAATTAAAGAATGAGGGCAATCTGATAACTTAGTTTCTTGAAAACAAGCAACCACACACTGGCTTTCAGAAATTTTATCTCTAACAGCACGCTGTCGTGTTTCAGAGTTTAGACCACGAACATTCCAACAGAGTGCCTTCCAATTACATATAGATCTTTGATTCATAATATAACCAACAACTAGGGATCAGCCACTGCATGACATACAATGCCATACAACCCACGCAATCAGAAACAAAAGGCATCCAGTTTTGACCGCATAGCATAAAGTTCAGAACAACAGAAACGACAGCGAATTTTACAGGCTCGCTACACCTAGCTAAAGTTTTAAGCTGCAACATTTAAGCACCACTGGAGGAGGGATCATCCTTGGGATTAGCCATAAGCTTCTCCTTGGACAGCAGGTTGGGGTCGATCTCCAGCTCCACTCCAATTGCTTGCAGCACATTGAGAGGCGTGGGTGGAGGAGCATCTTCAGACTTGCCGTTATCGCCAGCATCATCAGGTTTGGGCTGGGCTTCCACATGGGTGGGCTTGGACCGTGGACGCCTCTTGGTGGGCTGGAGCAAAAGCTGCTCAAAACTGACAGGTTTAAACCCATCAAGTTTTGCCGCGCTTCTCGTACATCTTCGTACCGAAGTATCCACCAAAGGAGCCATTGTCTTCCTTCTCCTTGTTTGGTTCTTGTTCTTGACCTGTGGAGAAGAAAAGACCATAGAAGAGGAGGATATATCCTCCAGGCCCCCAGGCACAACATCTACAGGGGGCAGCTCTCCAGACCCATCCAAATCAGACACTACATTATCAATAGCACTGAGAACTTCTTCAGATGACTTTCCAAAAAGAGCTCTGGCCACTGGGCGTTTAGCCACAATTGGCTTCCTTATAACAAGGCTGCTGGGCAAGCTTGGCACCAAAGAAGACATTCTCTGAGAATCATCAAAGGAAATGGTCCATGTGCGCTTGGAATATGTCACTGTCTCGAGTGGCTTGAAGAAGATAGGTCTAGGCACCTCCTTGAGAACAAATTCAGGCAGCAGATTTTCAAAAGATCTCTTCCAGATCATCTCCGGAGGAAGCGGTGACCCGGCCACAATCTTTGCCATGCCAATGAGTATCTGATGCTGCTGAATGATAGGAGGTTGATATGGAACAATTGCCAAAGGATTTTCCTCAACAGCCTGCTGCACATTGTCATGTAACTGTTGATCCGGCTGTAACTCATTTTGCTCCTCAAACTGAATCTCCACATGTTGTTCCACAGACCCAGAGCCCTCCGGCAGATCAATGAAAATAGATACCTGGTCCTGCTCAGGCAGCGCAGGTTGAGGCGGCTGCTGATGCACATCCTCATTATCCCCCCAGTTTCCATTTCCCCATCCAGCGTCACCAATGTTATTGTCCTCATGCACTAGAGGAGGTATAGGTGCATCGTTCCACCCCAGCATCGGGTATGGCGGCAGAACAAACATCAAATTATCTTGTAGTAGATTTCTAGGCAGTGGATGAGGATTTCCATCCAGCGGCATTGGATCTTCATCATTTGTCATCTGATCAGCGAAATCAGCGCCCAACACATAGCAAGCAGCAGCCCACAAAACCTAAGCTCCTCCCCATTCAGCATAGTCTCCAAAAACCACATCACGTGGCACCAAAGGTGTGTCAGGGAAACTTGCCTCCACTAGAGTCCTAACCAAATATGGATCTTCACTATCCCAAGAGTGAAATTTCCCAAAGGTGCCAACCGCTGTGATATGAACTCCGTATTGCGATAATCCAGAGGAATCCCAATGAACATAATCCAACCCTTGCGGAACACATGACTCCCCTTAAAATTCTCTTCCTCATCATGTTTCATAAATCTAACAAAACGATCATTACCCAGAGGAAAAGGGGCATGCTGAATCAACGTATATCTGACAGATGGATCCCTGACTTGGAATAACCTTACCCCATGAAACCAAGGCTGAGCGGAGCGAACCAGAGTACCTCCGTCTTGAAGGAACTGAACTATCTCTTCCCTGACCGGACCAAGTGGTCCCTCCGGAGCAGGCATGACCTCAGCAACCATGTAATCCTCATGGCGGTGAGGAGGGCGAGCCACAGGCGTGATGAAGGTGCGAGGAAGCCGTCTGTCTCCACCATCGATGATGTGATGGCCTGCCAGAACGAAGCACTGCGGATCAAGCTCATAGTTTGCCATTGCCGGCCTCTTGGGCAGGGGATGGGGTTTTTGTTGGAAGGAAGAGGGAGGGATTGGTGCAATGTGGGCGGTGACGATGTGACTGGGAAAGATATCCCAATAACTCCGGCACCGTTCCCCTGACCAGCAGGGTTTTCCGAAATACTCGTGATTTGTTGCAGAGAAATTGGCCTCCAAGCCAATCCATTGGTACGCGCGAAATCATTGCAGTCCCTGCTAAGGTGACCCGTGCGAGAACAAGCCGAGCAGACCGCATGCATTCCACATGAGGCTGCAAGGTGGCCCCTGAGAAAACAAACGATACAAGTTAGGACCCGGTCCACCATGTCATTGACCATGGCATCAAACTGCTTTGCCGCTTCTTGCGAGGAGGGTATTTCCTGTAGAGGGTTTGGTGGGCTTGGGCTATGAGATGCATCCAACATCACAGAAATTGGGGTATTCTGTGATGAGGCAGGCCCATTAACCATAGAACCAGATAATGGCCCAACAGATAATTCTGGGGACACAGGGCCAGAATGGTGGGCTACCAAAGATGATGGGCTAGATTCCAAGCTACCATTTTGAACTGGAGAGATTGCCACCTCCGCAAATTGTGCAGAAAGATTACCAGAAACCACGAGCCACGGATCCACAGTTACCAGATCTGTTGGTGATGTGGTCGATCGGTGCAACTCCAGTAATGCTTGAACAGTACCAAACATGATAGGTGGTCGAGCCACCATCCAATGCAAGTCAAGGGGGGTGCTTGTCTAATAAAAACACGCTCATGAGCAGAAAGATTATAACCACCATCCATAATAGTATCAATGCAATTTTGAGAAGCAGGATATCTATAACCTTTGCAGGCAGAATACTGTTCAAACGTGGCCAAAGACAATTTCTTCTGAACAGTAGTAGCTGACCTAAGAGACGATCAAACTGGAGGTTTATGCATTGCCGAAAGACCCAAAGAAGATCTACGTTTAGTAGGACTAATCAGAATCCACTCAGCATCACATTCCTTACGCCAGATCTTAAGCTCCCGAATCCAATTAGGCCCTCCATTGCCCCAAAGATTGAAATAATATTTGAACAGATCGCAAGCAAAAGAACGCAGATCCATAATAATAAAACCAACTTGCTAGCATGATACTTGGAAAGATAAAAGCTTGTCTTTGACATGGAGAACCCGCAGATCAATTGTCGATCCACCAATTGCAGCCTCCAAAGCTGCCGCCACCGAATCCTCCGACAACCAGAATGCATGGCGGCTAAAGGACACAATCAATGTGAAAGCCCTCCTTCGTCCCATTGGATGGATCGTTTGACCAGTGCATCTGAAAACCTCATCAGAAAAAGCCCTGCCCTTGGAGAAATCCTAGCCAATGGTAGATCCACCAAACGAACCCATATGAGATGGGTATTGCCTTGATCCAGAAGAGACGCCCGAGAAGAAGAGAGGAAGAGATCCACAGATTAGTGGAGGGTGGTGGAGATCGCCAAAGGTGAGGTCAGCGCCGCGGTGGGAGGTGGGAGCGCCATTGGCTTGAAGTAACCAGTGTTTTTCTGGATTTCCTAAATGTCCCCACCCAAAGCATTCCTACGGTATCCGGGATTTGCACAATCTCATGGTCTAAGGAAATGATACTTGACATTAGAAAAGCTCTTAGCAAACGAACTACACGATCTTGTGCTATGATTAGGATTGGGTCTTATCCATCACATCATTCTCCTAATGATGTGATCCGTCATCAATGACATCCAATGTCCATGGTCAGGAAACCATGACCATCTATTGATCAACGTGCTAGTCAACTAGAGGCTCACTAGGGACATTTCACGGCCTAGGTATTCACACATGTATTACGGTTTCCGGTTAATACAATTATAACATGAACAATAGACAATTATCATGAACAAGGAAATATAATAATAACCATTTTATTATTGCCTCTAGGGCATATTTCCAGCAGTCTCCCACTTGCACTAGAGTCAATAATCTAGTTACATTGTAAAGAATCTAACACCCATAGAGTTCTAGTGGTGATCATGTTTTGCTCGTGGAAGAGGTTTAGTCAATGGATCTGCGACATTCAGATCCATATGCACTTTACAAATATCTGTCTCCATCTTGAACTTTTCACGAATGGATTTGAAGTGACACTTGATATGCCTGGTCTTCTTGTGAAACCTGGGCTCCTTGGCAAGGGCAATAGCTCCAGTGTTGTCACAGAAGAGAGTCATCGGGCCTAACGCATTGGGAATAACTCCTAGGTCGGTAATGAACTCCTTCATCCAGATTGCTTCATGTGCTGCCTCCGCGGCTGCCATGTACTCTGCTTCGCATGTAGATCCCGCCATTATTTGCTTGCAACTGCACTAGCTTACTACCCCAGCATTCAAAATATACACGTATCCGGTTTGTGACTTGGAGTCATCTAGATCTGTGTCGAAGCTAGCATCGACGTAACCCTTTATGACGAGCTCTTCGTCACCTCCATAAACGAGAAACATATCCTTAGTCCTTTTTTAGGTACTTCAAGATATTCTTGACCGCTGTCTAGTGTTCCTTGCCAGGATTACTTTGGTACCTTCCCACCAAACTTACGGCAAGGTTTACATCAGGTGTGGTACACGGCATGGCATACATAATAGACCCTATGGCTGAGGCATAGGGGATGACACTCATCTTTTCTCTATCTTCTGTCAAGGTCGGACATGGATCCGTGCTCAATTTCACACCTTGCAAAACAGGCAAGAACCCCTTCTTGGGTTGATCCATATTGAACTTCTTCAATATCTTATCAAGGTATGTGCTTGGTGAAAGACTAATGAGGCATTTCGATCTATCTCTATAGATCTTGATGCCTAATATGTAAGCAGCTTATCCAAGGTCCTTCATTGAAAAACACTTATTCAAGTAGGCCTTTATGCTTTCTAAAAGTTCTATATCATTTCCCATCACTAGTATGTCATCCACATATAATATGAGAAATGCTACAAAGCTCCCACTCACTTTCTTGTAAACACAGACTTCTCCATAGTCTGCATAAACCCAAATGCTACAGAGCGAATGTTCCAACTCCGAGATGCTTGCACCAGCCCATAGATGGAGCGCTGGAGCTTGCACGCCTTGTTAGCATTTATAGGATCGACAAAACCTTCCGTCTGCATCATATACAATTCTTCCCTTAAGGAAACCATTAAGGAATGTCGTTTTGACGTCCATTTTCCATATCTCATAATCATAGAATGCGGCAATTGCTAACATGATTCGAACGGACTTCAGCTTTGCTATGGGTGAGAAGGTCTCATCGTAGTCAACCCCTTGAACTTGTTGATAACCTTTAGCGACAAGCCGAGCTTTATAGATAGTCACATTACCATCTGCGTCAGTCTTCTTAAAGATCCATTTATTTTCTAGGGCTCTTGGGAAAGTCTGTCAAAGTCCATACTTTGTTTTCATACATGGATCCTATCTCGGATTTTGTTGGAATCTCGGCCTGCCATCGCTTCTTCATAAGTCGAAGGTTCACCGCTGTCTAACAACATGATTTCCAGGACAGGGTTGCCATACAATTCTGGTGTGGAACGTGTCCTTGTGGACCTACGAAGTTCAGTAGCAACTTGAACCAAAGTTCCTTTATCATCATCATTAACTTCCTCTCTAGTCGGTACAGGCACCACAGAAACATTTTCCTGAGCTGCGCTACTTTCTGGTTCAAGAGGCGGTACTTCATAAAGTTCTACTTTACTCCCACTTACTTATTTCGAAAGAAACTCTTTCTCCAAAAAGGATCCATTCTTGGCAACAGAGATCTAGCCTTCGGATCTGAGGTAGAAGGTATACCCAATGGTTTCCTTAGGGTATCCTATGAAGACGCATTTTTCCGACTTGGGTTCGAGCTTTTCAAGTTGAAGTTTCTTGACATAAGCATCGCATCCCCAAACTTTTAGAAATGACAGCTTAGGTTTGTTCCCAAACCATAATTCATACGGTGTCATCTCAACGAATTCAGACAGTGCCCTATTTAAAGTGAATGTGGCTGTCTCTAAAGCATAACCCCAAAGTGATAGCGGTAAATTGGTAAGGGACATCATAGATCGCACCATATCCAATAGAGTGTGATTACGTTGTTCGGACACACCATTACACTGAGGTGTTCTAGGCGGCGTGAGTTGTTAAACAATTCCACATTTCCTTAAGTGCGTACCAAACTCGTGACTCAAATATTCTCCTCCACGATCTGATTGTAAGAACTTTATTTTTTTGTCACGTTGATTCTCCACCTCACTCTGAAATTCCTTGAACTTTTCAAAGGTCTGATACTTGTGTTTCATCAAGTAGACATACCCATATCTACTTAAGTCATCAGTGAGGGTGAGAACATAACGATAGCCACCGCGAGCCTCAACGCTCATTGGACCGCACACATCAGTATGTATTATTTCCAACAAGTTGGTTGCTCGCTCCATTGTTCAGGAGAGCGGAGTCTTGGTCATCTTGCCCATGAGGCATGGTTCGCACGTGTCAAATGATTCATAATCAAGAGACTCCGAAAGTCCATCTGCATGGAGTTTCTTCAAGCATTTGACACCAATGTGACCAAGGCGGCAGTGCCACAAGTATGTAGTAGTATTATTATTAACCTTACATCTTTTGGTATTCACACTATGAATATGTGTAACATCATGTTCGAGATTCAATAAGAATAAACTATTAACCAGTGGGGCATGACCAAAAAACATATCTCTCACATAAATAGAACAACCATTATTCTCAGAATTAAATGAGTAGCCATCTCGCATCAAACGAGGTCCAGATACAATCTTCATGCTCAAAGCTAGCACTAAATAACAATTATTGAGGTTTAAAACTAATCCCGTAGGTAAATGTAGAGGTAGTGTGCCGACGGCGATCACATCGACCTTGGAACCATTCCCGACGCGCATCATCACCTCGTCCTTCGCCAGCCTCCGCTTATTCCACAGCTCTTGTTTTGAGTTACAAATATGAGCAACCGCACCGGTATCAAATACCCAGGAGCTACTACAAGTACTTGTAAGGTACACATCAATAACATGTATATAACATATACCTTTGGTGTTGTCGGCTTTCTTATCCACTAAGTACTTGGCGCAGTTCCGCTTCCAGTGACCATTTCCCTTGCAATAAAAGCACTGACTCTCGGGCTTGGGTCCATTATTTGGCTTCTTCCCGGCAACTGATTTACTGGGCGCGGTAACTCCCTTGCCGTCATTCTTGAATTTCTTTTTACCCTTGCCTTTCTTGAAACTAGTGGTCTTATTCACCATCAACACTTGATGTTCCTTTTTCATTTCCACCTCCGCTGATTTCAGCATTGAATATAACTCAGGATTGGACTTCTCCAGCCCCTGCACTTCTCCAGCCCCTGCACTTCTCCCGCCCCTGCACTTCTCCAGCCCCTGCATGTTGTAGTTCATCACAAAGATCTTGTAGCTAGGTGGGAGCGACTGGAGGATTCTGTCAATGACCGAGTCATCTAGGAGATTAACTCCCAACTGAGACAAACGGTTGTGTAACCCGGACATAGTGAGACTTCATATCTTACAACTGTAGAACTTGTTTTCCTCCATCTTACAACTGTTGAAATTGTCGGAGACTTCATATCTCTCGACCCGGGCATGAGCTTGGAAAACCATTTTCAGCTCTTGGAACATATCATATGCTCCATGCTGCCCAAAACGCTATTGGAGCACCGGTTCTAAGCTGTAAAGCATGCTGCACTGAACCAGGGAGTAATCATCCCTACGCGACTGCCATGCGTTCATAACGTCTTGAGTTGCTGGGAAAATGGGTGCTTTACCTAGCGGTGCTTCTAGGACATATGCTTTCTTGGCAGCTATGAGGATGATCCTCAAGTTCCAGACCCGGTCCTATAGTTGCTACCATCGTCTTTCAGCTTGGTTTTCTCTAGGAACATGTTGAAGTTGAGGGCAACAATAGCGTGGACCATTTGATCTACAAGACATATTGCAAAGATATTTTAGACTATGTTCATGATAATTAAGTTCATCTAATCAAATTATTTAATGAACTCCCACTCAGATAGACATCCCTCTAGTCATCTATGTGATACATGATCCGAGTCAACTAGGCCGTGTCCGATCATCACGTGAGACGGACTAGTCATCATTGGTGAACATCTTCATGTTGGTCATATCTACTATACAACTCATGTTCGACCTTTCGGTCTCCTGTGTTCCGAGGCCATGCTGTACATGCTAGGCTCGTCAAGTCAACCTAAGTGTTTTGTATGTGTAAATCTGGCTTACACCCGTTGTATGCGAATGTTAGAATATATCACACCCGATCATCACATGGTGCTTCGAAACAATGAACTTTCGCAATAGTGCACAATTAGGGGGAACACTTTCTTGAAATTTTAGTGAGAGATCATCTTATTTATGCTACCGTTGTTCTAAGCAAATAAGATGTAAACATGACAAACATCACATGCAAATCATAAAGTTACATGATATGGCCAATATCATTTTGCGCCTTTGATCTTCATATTTGAGGCGCGGCATGATCACCTTCGTCACTGGCATGACACCGTGATCTCCATCATCGTGTCTTCATGAAGTTGTCTTGCCAACTATTACTTCTACTACTATGGCTAACGGTTAGCAATAAAGTAAAGTAATTACATGGCGTTTTTCAATGACACGTAGGTCATACAATAATTTAAGACAACTCCTATGGCTCCTGCCGGTTGTCATACCCATTGACATGCAAGTCGTGCTTCCTATTACAAGAACATGATGAATCTCATGCATCACATATATCATTCATCACATTCTTTTGGCCATATCACATCACATAGCATACCCTGCAAAAACAAGTTAGGCGTCCTCTAATTGTTTTTGCATGTTGTACGTGGCTGCTATGGGTTTCTAGCAAGAACGTTTCTTACCTACGCAAAAGCCACAACAGTGATATGCCAATTGCTATTTACCCTTCATAAGGACCCTTTTCATCGAATCCGATCAGACTAAAGTGGTAGAGACAGAAACCCGGTAGCACCTTTATGCAACAAGTGCATGTCAGTCAGTGGAACCTGTCTCACGTAAGTGTACGTGGAAGGTCGGTCTGGGCCGCTTCATCCCACAATACCGCCGAAACAAGATAGGACTAGTAACGGTAAGCAAATTGAACAAACCAGCACCCACAAATACTTGTGTTCTACTCGTGCATAGAATCTACGCATAGACCTAGCTCATGATGCCATTGTTGGGGAACGTAGCAATAATTCAAAATTTTCAACATATCACCTAGATCAATCTAGGAGATTCTACCGACAAGAGAGAGAGGATGTGCATCTTCATACCTTTGAAGATAGCTAAGCGGAAGCGTTACTAGAACACGAATGATGGAGTCGGACTCGCGGCGATTCAAATCACGGAAGATCCGATCTAACGCCGAACGGACGGCGCCTCCGCTTTCAACACAAGTACAGCCCGGGGATGTCTCCTCCTTCTTGATCCAGCAAGGGGAGAGGAGAAGTTGAGGGAGAGCTCCGGCAGCACGACAGCGTGGTGGTGGAGCTTGCAGTTCTCCGGCAGCACGACAGCGTGGTGGTGGAGCTTGTAGTTCTCCGGCAGGGCTTCGCCAAGCACTACGGAGGAGGAGGAGGTGTTGGTGAGGGAGAGGGTTGCGCCAGGGGAAGGGTACGGCATCCCTCCCACCTCCCCTCTATTAATAGGGGCAAGGGAGAGGGGGGTCGGCCCCCTCCGGATGGATCAAGAGGGGGGCAGCGGCCAAGGGGGGAGGCTTGCCCCCTAAGCCAAGGGGGGTGCCGGTGTCAAAACTGGCGGATCTCGGGTCGGGGGTCCCGATCTATGTGTCTTAGGCTGATGGTAACAGGAAGCAAGGGACACAATGTTAACCCAGGTTTGGGCCCTCTCGATGGAGGTAAAACCATACTTCCTGCTTGATTAATATTGAAGATATAGATAGTACAAGAGTAGATCTACCACGAGATCGTAGAGGCTAAACCCTAAGAGCTAGCCTATGATGGTATGATTGTAATTGTGATCGGCCTTCTAAGGACCATCCTCTACGGTTTATATAGACACCGGAGAGGGCTAGGGTTTACATGGAGTCGGTTACAAGGAAGGAAACATAATATCCGGATCGCCAAGCTTGTCTTCCATGCAAAGGAGAATCCCATCCGGACACGGGCCGGAGTCTTGTGTCTTCTATCTTCACGCTTTAATAGTCTGGACGATGTATATACTCCGGCTGTCCAGATACCCCCTAATCCAGGACTCCCTTAGTAGCCCCTGAACCAGGCTTCAATGACGATGAGTCCGGCATGTAGTCTTGTCTTCGGCATTGCAAGGCGGGTTCCTTCTCTGAATACTCCAAGGTAATTATCGAACACGTAGACCGTGTCCGGATCTGATACGACGAACAGTGTCCGGTTCTACAAGATGATCTTCCCACACCATTGTAGGGAACATAGCATAAGTCTATTCTGCTGGCAATCCTTGTACATCATGCATTTACATCGTGGCCTGGTCCAACACGAACCGGCATTTCCTACCCCACCTCGACTCAAGTTGCGAGGCGGTTTTATTGGCACATCCTGCCAAAGCAGAGATCGTGTTCCTCTTATTACGGGATCTTTCATCAATATGGGCGTGTGTGACCCTACGGCGACCGTTGGTATGACTCCGTGTATTTTAGATAAGTCTCAAGCTGAGGACTCTTGATATTCATCCCTTTTATAAAGGGGTCAAGGCCTACGCCTCTTTTCCACCTCCCCCACTCCTTCTCGCACCTCGAGTTCTAACACCCAAGACCCAAGCTCCAACACCCCAGATCCTGCAACATGTCTGGATCCGACGCAAAAGGCCGGTGGGTGGACTCCTCAATTCAAGAGGAGGACATTACGAAACTTATGGAGGTCGGATACCTGACTTCCGATATCCAGCACAGGTTTCCTGCTCCAGGGCAAGTCATCCCTACGCCGGAGCCCATTGATGTAGAAGCCCTCCATGGTGGAATCCCCCTCCGGCAGAATGCCGGTGACGGTTCCAAGATGGGATCTTGCGGATACAGAAGGTTACGGCGGTGGAAATTGTGTTTTGGTTGCTCCCTGGATGTTTTTGGGGTATGTAGGCTTATATAGGAGAAAGAAGTACGTCGGTGGCTGCTCGAGGGGCCCACGAGACAGGGGGCGCGCCCTATAGGGGGGCGCTCCCTACCCTCTCGTGGCTGCCTCGGCTGCTTCTTTACTTGCACTCCAAGTCCTATGGATCACGTTCGTTCCAAAAATCACGCTTCCGAAGGTTTCATTTCGTTTGTACTCGGTTTGATATTCCTTTCCTTCGAAATACTAAAATAGACAAAAAAACAGCAATAAGGGCTGAGCCTCCAGTTAGTAGGTTAGTCCCAAAAATGATAATAATGTATAAAATAAATCCCATAAACATCCAAAACAGGTAATATAATAGCATGGAACAATCAAAAAATTATAGATAAGTTGGAGACGTATCACGACACGTGTTGCAGCTCTAAGCCCAGGAACTGTTTCTCCATCTTGCGTACCTCTTACAGGTATGCCTCCATGTGCTCGTCCCTGGGCACGTACTCCTTGATGGAGAAGTTGACGAGGAGCTCGGAATCGCCCTTGATGGTGAGGCGCTTCATGCCGAGCGCCGCCGCGGCTCTAAGACCAGCGAGCAAGCCTTCAAATTCCACGATGTTGTTGGAGACCTTCTCTCCCTGCTAGAAACAGAGTTGTACTGCGTAGCAGAGCTTATCCTTGGTGGGTGAGATGAGGACGGCCCCGGCCCCTGTGCCTTGCTGTGCGAACGCTCCGTCAAACTACATGATCCACCCTTCTGGCTCCTGATAACAGGCAAGTGTATAGGATAGTTGTAGCCTCTTTCGATAAGTAAGAGTGTCGAATCCAACGAGGAGCTAAAGGTAGAACAAATATTCTCTCAAGACCTATCTGCCACTGATACGACTCTATGCACGTTTAGTGTTCGCTTTACCTAGAACAAGTATGAAACTAGAAGTACTTTGTAGGTGTTGTTGGATAGGTTTGCAAGATAATAAAGAGCATGTAAATAAAAGCTAGGGGATGTTTAGATAAAGATGCAATAAAGTAAATATAGCGAGTGTGTAAAAGTGGTGGTAGGAGTTGTGAAATTGTCCTTAAGCAATTGACTACGTTACTATACCGATAGCAAGTTTTATGTGGGAGAGGCATAAGCTAACATACTTTCTTTTCTTGGATCATATGCACTTATGATTGGAACTTTAGCAAGCATCCGCAACTATTAAAGACTCATTAAGGTAAAACCCGACCATAGCATTAAAGCATCAAGTCCCCTTTATCCCATACGCCACAACCCCCTTACTCGGGTTTATGCTTCTGTCACTCAAGCAACCCACCATAAAAGAATCCTGAACATATTGCAACACCCTACAGCAGGAATCCCTCACGGTTGCGCGACATGGAGGGCACAATAGGACAGCAACTTAAGCACAAGCAAATTAAACCAATCATAGCAATTCATCAATCACCAGTAGGACAACAAAAATCTACTCAGACATCATAGGATGGCAACACATCATTGTATAATAATATGAAGCATAAAGCACCATGTTCAAGTGGAGTGTACAGCGGGTTGTGGGAGAGTGGACCGCTGGATGTAGATGGGGAAAGGTGATGGAGATGTTGGTGAAGATGGCAGAGGTGTTGGTGAAGATCGCGGTGATGATGATAGCCCCCGGCGGCGTTCCGGCGCCACCGGAAGCAAGGGCGAGAGAGCCCCCCTTCTTCTTCTTCTTCCTTGACCTTCTCCCTAGATGGGAGAAGGGTTTCCCCTCTAGTTCTTGGCTCCCATGGCTTGGGAGGGGCGAGATCCCCTCCGAGGTTGGATCTATCTGTCTGTTTCTGCGTTCTAGGATTCTTCCCTAGCACTGTTTCTTTTATATGCGGAGATCCGTAACTCCGATTGGATTGAAACCTTCGCCCAGATCTTTTTCCAAAAATTAGCTTTCTTGTGGCCAAAGAAGGGCATCAACCACCTTACGAGGGGCCCAAGAGGGTGGGGGCGCCCACTTGGAGTGGGCGTGGGCCCCTATCTCGTGGCCACCACGGGTGTCGTCTCGCGTTGATTCTTCCTCCCAAAAATCACAAATATTCCAAAATAATTCTCCATCCGTCTTTATCCCATTTGGACTCCGTTTGATATGGGGTTTCTGCGAAACATAAAACATGCAACAGACAGGAACTGGCGCTGGGCACTGGATCAATATGTTAGTCCCCAAAAATAGTATAAAAAGTTGCCAAAAGTATATGAAAGTTGAATAATATTGGCATGGAACAATCAAAAATTATTGATATGACGGAGACGTATCAGCATCCCCAATCTTAATTCCTTCTCGTCCTCGAGTAGGTAAATGATAAAAGAGATAATTTTTTCTATGGAATGCTACCTAGCATAATCTTGATCATATGTCTAATCATGGCATGAATATTAAGACATGAGTGATTCAAAGAAATAGTCTATCATTTGACATAAAAACAATAATACTTCGAGCGTACTAATAAAGCAATCATGTCTTTTCAAAACAACAAGGCCAAAGCAAGCTTATCCCTACAAAATCATATAGTTTGGCCATGCTTCATTTTCGTCACACAAAATGCCCCCATCATGCACAACCCCGATGACAAGCCGAGCAATTGGTTCATACTTTTTAACGCGCTTTAGCTTTTTCAACCCTCACGCAATACATGAGCGCAAGCCATGGATATAGCACTGTAGGTGGAATAGAATATAATGATGGAGTTTATGTGGAGAAGACAAAAAGGGAGAAAGTCTCACATCGATGCAGCTAATCAACGGGCTATAGAGATGCCCATCAATTGATGTCAATGTGAGGAGTAGGGATTGCCATGCAACAGATGCACTAAGAGCTATAAATGTATGAAAGCTCAACAAAAGAAACTAAGTGGGTGTGCATCCAACTTGCTTGCTCATGAAGACCTAGGGCATTTGAGGAAGCCCATCGTTGGAATATACAAGTCAAGTTCCATAATGAAAATTTCCCACTAGTATATGAAAGTGACAACATAAGAGACTCTCTATATGAAGAACTTGGTGCTACTTTGAAGCACAAGTGTGGTAAAAGGATAGTAACATTGCCCCTCTTTTTCTTTTTTTTCTTTTCTTCTTTTTTTATTTTTTTTATTTTTTTGATTTTGCGGGCTTCTTTGGCCCCTTTTTTTTATTTAGGCTTCTTTGGCCTATCCTTTTTTTTATGGGGAAATGCTCTATAATGATGATCATCACACTTTTATTTACTTACAACTCAATATTACAACTCGATACTAGAACAAAGATATGACTTTATATGAATGCCTCCGGCGGTGTACCGGGATGTTCAATGATCTAGCGTAGCAATGACATCAAAAAACGGACAAGCCATGGAAACATCATGCTAGCTATCTTACGATCATGCAAGGCAATATGACAACGAATGCTCAAGTCATGTATATGATGATGATGGAAGTTGCATGGCAATATATCTCGGAATGGCTATGGAAATGCCATGGTAGGTAGGTATGGTGGCTGTTTTGAGGAAGATATAAGGAGGCTTATGTGTGATAGAGCATATCATATCATGGGGTTTGGATGCACCGGCGAAGTTTGCACCAACTCTCAAGGTGAGAAAGGGCAATGCACGGTACCGAAGAGGCTAGCAATGATGAAAAGGTAAAAGTGTGTATAATCCATGGACTCACATTAGTCATAAAGAACTCATATACTTATTGCAAAAGTTTATTAGCCCCCGAAGAAAAGTACTACTACGCATGCCCCAAGGGGATAGATTGGTACGAAAAGAACATCGCTCGTCCCCGGCCGCCACTCATAAGGAAGACAATCAAAGAAACACCCCATGCTTCAAATTTGTCACACAATAGTTACCATACGTGCATGCTACGGGACTTGCAAACCTCAACACAAGTGTCTCTACAATCCACAACCACCCACTAGCATGACTCTAATATCACCATCTTTATATCGCAAAACTATTGCAAGGAATCAAACATATCATATTCAGCGATCTACAAGTTTATGTAGGATTTTATGACTAACCATGTAAATGACCAATTCCTGTCATCTCTCTAAATAGATATAAGTGAAGCAAGAGAGTTTAATTCTTTCTACAAAAGATATGCCCACGCTCTAACAAATATAAGTGAAGCAAAAGAGCATTCTATAAAGCCATACTCAAAAGGTTTTAAGTGAAGTGCAATGAGAATTCTATAAATCAACCAAGGACTATCTCATACCAGCATGGTGCATAAAATAAAAGTGAAAACTAAATGCAAAAGACTCTCCAGGACTTGCACATAATGCACGAACGACGAATCCGAAAACATACCGATACCTGTTGAAGAAAGAGGGGATGTCTTCCGGGGCATCCCCAAGCTTAGACGCTTGAGTCTCCTTGAATATTTACTTGTGTTCCTCGGGCATCCCCAAGTGTGAGATCTTGCCTCTCTTCCTTTTCCTCATATCGAGACATCCTCGATTGGACACTTCATCCACACAAAACATCAACAGAAAACTCGGTAAGATCCGTTAGTATAATAAAGCAAATCACTACTCTAAAGTACTGTTGCAAACCAATTCATATATTGATTTTGCATTCTGTCTACTGTAATATAACTTTTTCATGGCTTAATCCACTGATATAAATTGATAGAATCATCAAAACAAGCAAACTATGCATCAAAAAACAGAATCTGTCAAAAACGGAACAGTCTGTAGTAATCTGAACATTCACCATACTTCTGTTACCCCAACAATTCTACCAAAATTTGGAACAATAAACAAGTTGTACATCAAGACAGTGCAAAAGGAATTAGAACAATTTGACGTCCCAGTTAAAAATGTAAAATCGCACACTACAGCCAAAGTTTCTGTCCTGCACCGTACAAAACCAACAAGCATTGTAAACATCCTAAAGGCAAACCTTGGCACATTATTTTTATAATAAAATGGAATTGTACAAGGGGATAATTATTTTTGATGAAAAGTTTCTGTAATTAAGATTCACAAAGTTTCCGTGAGCATGAACAAAGTTCAAGGCTAGCTCCCACTTCAACAATGCTTGTCTTTCTCACTTTCACTTTCCTTTTTGAAAAGTTTTAGGTTCCCCTCTTTATTTTTTTTATTTTTAAACTATATAAAAGAACTCAACAGAAATAAATGACTCTCTAAAACTTCCGGGTTGTCTCCCAGGCAGCGCTTTCTTTAATGCCATTAAGCTAGGCATATAGTGCTCAAGTAATGAATCCACCCGGATCCCAAGGTATATCAAATCCAATTTTAATTAACAATGATTTGTAATTTAGTAGTGAGCACAAAGTAACATAAATCATGCAACAAAAAAGTCTAACTCTCTTCCTATGCATCGGCATGTCATAAAAGAACAATTCATGCACACAGAGTAAAGGCCAATGCATAGTATAAGCAGTTTCTTGCAATTTCATCATATTGGAAACATAGAGAGGTGGAGATATAGTTCCTCTCTCGTAATAATTGCAAGTAGGAGCAGCAAGTACATGCATATTATATCTATCAAAATCATCATGTGCAATGGTAAAAGGCAACCCATAAATATAATCCTTAATAAGCACAAACTTCTCCGATATAGTGTAGTAGGGAGAATTCAAAAGGATAATAGGACTATCATGCGTGGGTGCAATAGCAACAATTTCATGTTTAACATAAGGAACTATAGCAAGTTCATCTCCATAAGCGTAATTCATATTGGCATCTTGGCCACAAGCATAGCAAGCATCATCAAAAAGGGATATTTCAAGAGAATCAACTGGATCATAGCAATCATCCTTCGGTAAGCATGAAGGGGAATTAAACAATGTATGAGTTGAAGAGTTACTCTCATTAGAAGGTGGGCACGAGCGATCAATCCGCTCTTCCTCCTTTTGTTCTTCGCTCTCCTGATCATCTTTTTCATCCAATGAGCTCACAATTTCCTCAATTTCTTCTTCCATAGCTTCCTGCAAAATATTATTCTCTTCTTGGATAGCGGAGACTTTCTCAATAAATGAATTAATATTGTAATTGTATTCATAATTTTCAAAGCAATATCTAAGTATAGCAAGATTTTCTGGTCTATAAACTGAATCATCAAAATCGTCAAACGCTTTAAACATAGATTCAATCTCATAAGCACCCATAAAAGCAACAAATTCTTCTATTTGTTCCACATCATAGTAATCATAGATACCATTCGCATAAGAGGCTAAGGTTTCATTATCATTGAATTTGCATGAATAGGGAAGGTGCGGACCCTTCATCCTAGAGTAACAAGTATAATCATATCTCAAGCATAGATCCCGAGCATACCAACGCAACATATTAATTTGATCCCATAATAGTTTCCCTTTTTGTGTCAAGTGATAATCCCTAAAGTATTCACTTTGATCCAACATTACTCCCGTTATAAAGTTGAATGGGGTTCTCTTAGGATTATCAAAGTAGTACAAAATATTTCTCACATGATGATCATCGAGGGTTTTAGGAGGTTCCCCATCTCCATGAGTAGCAAGTACACCTAATTTTTTTGGTATTTCGTGTTCCATATCCATAACTAAAGATAGAGAATAACTAAGAACAACAAATAAAAATTACTTAGTGATAAAGCAAACAAGCACACACGAGAATATTCACCCCACATTATGACTCCCCGGCAACGGCGCCAGAAAAAGGTCTTGATAACCCACAAGTATACGGGATAGTTGTAGCCTCTTTCGATAAGTAAGAGTGTCGAACCCAATGAGGAGCTAAAGGTAGAACAAATATTCTCTCAAGCCCTATCTGCCACTAATACGACTCTACGCACGCTTAGCGTTCGCTTTACCTAGAACAAGTATGAAACTAGAAGTACATTGTAGGTGTTGTTGGATAGGTTTGCAAGATAATAAAGAGCACGTAAATAAAAGCTAGTGGTTGTTTAGATAAAGATGCAATAAAGTAAATATAGAGAGTGTGGGAAAGTGGTGGTAGGAGTTGTGAAATTGTCCCTAAGCAATTGACTACGTTACTAGACCGATAGCAAGTTTTATGTGGGAGAGGCATAAGCTAACAGACTTTCTCTTCTTGGATCATATGCACTTATGATTGGAACTCTAGCAAGCATCCGCAACTACTAAAGATTCATTAAGGTAAAACCCAACAATAGCATTAAAGGATCAAGTCCCCTTTATCCCATATGCCACAACCCCCTTACTCGGGTTTATGCTTCTGTCACTCAAGCAACCCACCATAAAAGAATCATGAACATATTGCAACACCCTACAGAGGGAATCCCTCATGCTTACGCGACATGGAGGGAACAATAGGACAGCAACATAAGAACAATCAAATTAAACCAATCATAGCAATTCATCAATCACCGGTAGGACAACGAAAATCTACTCAGACATCATAGGATGGCAACACATCATTGGATAATAATATGAAGCATAAAGCACCATGTTCAAGTGGAGGGTACAGCGGGTTGCGGGAGAGTGGACCGCTGGATGTAGATGGGGGAAGGTGATGGAGATCTTGGTGAAGATGGTGGAGGTGTTGGTGAAGATCGCGGTGATGATGATAGCCCCCAGCAGCGTTCCGGTGCCATCGGAAGCAAGGGGGAGCGAGCGCCCCTTCTTCTTCTTCTTCCTTGACCTTCTCCCTAGATGAGAGAAGGGTTTCCCCTCTAGTCCTTGTCTCCCATGGCTTGGGAGGGGCGAGAGCCCCTCCGAGATTGGATCTATCTCTCTGTTTCTGTCTGTTTCTGCGTTCTGGCATTCTGCCCTGGCACCGTTTCTTTTATATCTGGAGATCCGTAAAACCGATTGGATTGAAACCTTTGCCCAGATCTTTTTCCAAAATTTAGCTTTCTTGCCGCCAAAGAAGGGCATCAACCGCCTTACGAGGGGCCCACGAGGGTGGGGGGCGCGCCCACCTGCAGTGGGAATGGGCCCCTATCTCCTGGCCACCTCGGGCATCGTCTCGCGTTGATTCTTCCTCCCAAAAATCACAAATATTCCAAAATAATTCTCCATCCGTTTTTATCCCATTTGGACTCTGTTTGATATGGGATTTCTACGAAACATAAAACATGCAACAGACAAGAACTGGCACTAAGCACTGGATCAATATGTTAGTCCCCAAAAATAGTATAAAAAGTTGCCAAAAGTATATGAAAGTTGAATAATATTGGCATGGAACAATCAAAAATTATAGATACGACGAAGACGTATCAGCTCCTCGTCCCCTAGTTGGAGGGAGAAGTCCTTGCTCACCCCGTGGTCAGGGACGTCGGTCCACTCTGCCATGAAGTCAGCGAGGGCTGCACCCTTGATGACCCTGGTGGTGCTGAACTCGAGATGGAATGCCTGGAGCTCGATGTTCCACTCTACAACTCGCCCGACAGCATTCGGGCTCTGGAGAACCCTCTCAAATGGGTATGCCCAAACGACTTTGATTGGGTGGCCTTGGAAGTAGTGGCGGAGCTTTTGGTAAACGAGGAGGAGTGCCAGCAAGAGTTTTTGAGGCATGGGGTAACACAGACGTTCCTCGGCACCGTGCTGACGAAGTAGACTGGGTGCTCGACGAGGGGAGAGGCATTGGCAGAGTCTTGCTCTTCTTGAGGATCCGAGACTTCGGTAGTCTCGCGAGGGACGCCCTCAGGAGCCCGCCAGCTAAGGGCTCAATCGCGGCCTCGGGAGGAATGTCGGCTGCTAGGTCAGCCGAGGCCTCGGGTGCGTTGCCCTGAGGATGTTGCGCTCTGCTTGGTGACTGAGCGCCCTGCCAAGGGCCCTAGGACGGGTGCTCCTTCCTTAGCGCCACCAGGGCAGCGCTGGCTGACTGAGGGGTGGCTGCCAAATAGAGCACCAAGGGTTCAAGGCTGGTGGGCTAGTCAGGTATTTCTTGAGGTCATGAAAGGCTGCGTCTACCTTAGGGGTCCACTCGAATGGCCCCTTCTTTTTCATCAGCTTCAAGAACGGGAGGGTATGCTCCCCCAGCTTGGAGATGAAGCGCCCTAGCGAGGTTACGCAGCCCGCTAGCTTCTGCATCTCCTTCAGGGTCTGCGGGGGGCTCATGTCTTCTATTGACTTGACCTTCTCTGGATTTGCCTCGATCCCTTTGTGCGACACTAGGAAGCCCAGCAGCTTGCCAGAGGGAACCCCGAATATGCACTTCTCGGGATTGAGCGGCAGGTCCACCTTGCGCAAGCTGGCAAACATCTCCTCCAGATCTTCTATCAGGTTTCTAGCCTCACAAGACTTCACTACTATGTCATCAACATAGGTCTTTGCGTTTCTCCCGAGCTGCCTGCCCAGGGAGATATGCATCAGCCGCTGGAAGGTAGCCCCAGCATTTGTAGTGACCAGACCTCAAACAGTCTGATCTCTGTGCATCAGTATCATCCCTGGATCGGTAATGCTGACACGCACAGTACTCAATGATTTATAATAGAGTAGCAATCACACACTTATTACATCGAATGTCTCAAAAGAGATCTTATTACAATAATATGGCTTAAGGCCATCTAAAAACGATAACAGCAGAGGGCTTGGAAGATAAAGTGAGTCCATCAACTCCAACGACATCACTGAGTGAAAGATCATAACCTAAGGCACCTTACTCATCGTCTGAAAAGTCTGCAACATGAACGTTGCAGCCCGAAAATGGGTCAGCACATGGAATATGTTGGCAATGTAACACATAGAGTAATGAACAGATAATTGCTATCACTAGATGCAATATGGCTGGTGGAAAGCTCTAGGGTTACAGTTTTTAATAAAGCTAATTTTTTTCCTACATCAAAGGAATAAATTTATTTAACTATCATGGTAGTTGTTAAACATTCAGAAGGTTCCTCCAACTCAATCCCAATCAAGCATCATCATTAAACCCAACCAATTTATTTAACTAACGTCATGAGATCAACATGATAATCCAAGAACGAGATACTCAAGATGTCCATAACTGGGGACACGGCTAACCATGATTAGTTTGTACACTCTGCAGAGGTTTGCACACTTTTGCCAACGAGACTCGATCGCCTCCATTGAATTTCTCGCACTACAAGTTGTTTGAGAAACGGATGACCGAGACATGGTCTTTCAGAAACAATCACCCTTTACTCTGGATGGACAGTTACACCTACTTTCCCCTACATCTGCTAGCCCACCATTGAAACAGGTCATGCAACATACTCAACTATGCTAGAGCCCATAATAGCTTGTGGCTGCACACGGAAGTTTCTAGCATGAATAATCTTATGATCCTTTTGAGCCTGGGTGGCGGTCCATAGGAAAATCACATGGTACCCCGGGATTTCCAGAAAAACAGGCAACATTGGGTTCCCCAGGTGCCTCAATCCACCCAGATGTGTACTAAAGTTGCCACCTTAAGTTCACCAATAATTAACAATACTCACATTTGTCATGGAAACACTCACCCAATCCACGTCTACTAGCATAGCATAGCAATATAAGCAGTGCATAGAAGTAACTCCCAAAGGTTTGATAACAAGAAGGTGAATAGGTACTACCTCATCTATTTCCCCAAAACCCACATATTAATCAGATCCTAATCATGCAATGTGTGAGGATTGATCTAATGCATAAAACTAGATAGTAAAGAGGTATGATCAAAGTGTTACTTGCCTTGCTGATGATCCATGAAACCTAGAGACTCGTAGTAGCACGATTCGCACTCCGGGTACTCTATCACAAAGAAACAAACATACAATAAGCACTCAACTAGAAGCACGGGTAAAACTCAAATAAGAGATCTAACCAGTTCAACTTAAGAACTCCGGTTTGCAAAAAGAAACAAATCAAACGAAACAGCGACACTCAAACTGTGAAAGAAACAAGATCCCTTTACTAATCTGGACTTAGGTCAAATTTTACAGTACCAAAATCTTGTTCAAGTTGGTTAAACACAAAGAGGGCTTCGACATGAAGATCTAGGCGCTTGAATCGCCTGATCCCGATAAGCGAGCAAAAAGAAAAACTAAAACTAAGATTCGGGCTTAAATCGCGATCGAAAATAATCACGGAAAAACCCTGGAAAAAGAAAACTGACGAACAGGCTAACGAACAGACGTTCGCGGTCTGCAACTAACGAGTGAACAGTGTTCGTTAAAATGAATGAACGAGCGGACACTCACTAAATAACTGAACCGAGAAAATAAAACCGATCTAATCTAAAAATACTAAAACTAGGGTTTAAACAAAAACCGGGATGAACCAATAAAAACCGGCGGCAGCGGACGAAGACCGAACGGCGGCAGCGGCACGGTTCCGCGGCGGCGGTGGGGCTCAGGTGGCGCGGGCGGCGGCGCTATGCGACGGCAGCAGCGCGGGCGGCGTCGGCAATGCTATGCGGTGGCAAGCAGCGGCGGTGGGGCTGGCGAGGGCTGTGGCGGTGGGGTTGGCGAGGGGTGGTGGGTGGCGGCGGGGCGGTATTTAAGGAGGGGGCGGCGACTGGCTTGGTGGGGCGTCTTGGGAGGTGTGCTCCTCCCGGACTTGGGCGGCGACGGCGGCTTCGCTCGGGACTCCGGTCCCGAGCCGGTGCGGGAGGCGGCGACGCGCTGTGGGCCGGCTGGGCCTTCGGCCCAATTCGGTCCACGAGGAAACTTTTTTTTAAATAATTCCGCCGAAACTTAAATAAATCCTAGAAAAGTAAATAAAAATATAAAAATGCCAAATCAAATTTTCATCGTCTAAATAAAATATTTAGAACAGAATGAACATTTTCTTGGCCCTAAAATGCAGATTTTGAAAACATGCAATTTTTCTAATTCAAATAAAATTGCAATAAAACTTCCAAATAAAATACTTATTTGATTTTAATAATTTTCCTCTAGTATTTCATTTATTTTGGGAAACTCATTTTAGTCCCTCTCTTTTACTTTGTAAATGAAATATACAGAGAGAAAAATATTTCAAACCAAACGATCCTCTTTTCAAAAATTTGAGAAAACTCAAATATGAAAATAACGAAATTCCCAACTTTCTCCGCGGGTCCTTGAGTTGCGTAGAATTTCTAGGATCGAGCCAAAATGCAATAAAATATGACATGCAACGATGATCTAATGTATAACATGCCAAATTGAAAATATGGGATGTTACAAACCTACCCCCCTTAAGATGAATCTCACCCTCGAGATTCGGGTTGGATAGAAAATAGGTGAGGATGGTCCTTCCGTTGGTCTTCCTCTCGTTCCCAGGTGGCTTCATCTTCGGTAAGGTGGCTCCAGTGAACTTTGCAAAAATTGATGACTTTGTTGCGTGTGACTCGGCTGGCAAACTCGAGAATCCTCACTGGTTTCTCCTTGTAGGTCAAATTGCTATCCAACTGAATCACTTCCAGTGGCATTGTATCTCTTAGAGGAATATCGGCCATCTCTGTGTGGCACTTCTTCAACTGGGAAATGTGGAACATGTTGTGAACTCCTGACAATCCTTTAGGCCACTCCAGCTTGTAAGCAACTGCTCCCATACGCTCCAAAACTTTGTATGGTCCCACAAAACGTGGTGCTAACTTTCCCTTTACTCCAAAATGCTTAATTCCTCAAAGTGGGGACACACGAAGATACACTTTGTCTCTGACTTTGTAAACTGTCTCCTTGCATTTAGAATCCGCATAGCTCTTCTGCCTAGACTGGGCTACCTTGAGTCTATTGCGAATCAGTTTAACCTTCTCTTCAGACTCTTTAATAAAATCTGGTCCCAACAACTGACTGTCTCCAACTTCATCCCATAGCAATGGTGTCCTGCACCTCCTTCCATACAAAGCTTCGAAAGGGGCCATCTTCAAACTAGCTTGGTAACTGTTATTGTAGGAGAACTCTGCATGTGGCAAATGTCATCCCAACTAGATCCATAATCTAGCGCACAAGCTCTCAACATGTCCTCTAGAATCTGATTGACTCTCTCGGTCTGTCCATCTGTCTGTGGATGAAAGGCTTTACTGAACTCTAGCCTGGTACCCAAAGTTTCGTGCAACTGATTCTAGAACTTTGAGGTAAACTGGATTCCTCTATCTGATACAATGGTCCTCGGAACTCCATGCAGACATACAATCCTGGTCATATATATCTTTGCCAACTTAGCACTGGTGTAAGTGGTCTTCACTGGGATGAAATGAGCTACTTTCATCAAACGATCGACTACAACCCATATCGAGTCACAGCCTGAACGAGTCCGGGGCAATCTTGTAATAAATTCCATGCCTAGCTTATCCCACTTCCATTCAGGTATCGGCAATGACTGCAGCAATCCTGCTGGCTTCTGATGCTCCGCCTTCACTCTCTGACAAATAGCACAAACTGCTACATACTCCGCAATATCCTTCTTCATACTGTTCCACCAGAAACTGTCCTTCAAATCCAGATACATCTTGGTGTTTCCTGGGAGAATCGAGTACGGCGAATCATGGGCCTCCTGCAGTATCAACTTCCTGATCTCCGGGTCATTAGGCACATATACGCGGTCCTCAAACCATAAGGTATCGTGTTCGTCCTCACAAAATCCCTTGGATTTTCCTTTGTTCATCCTTTCCTTTATCTTGGCAATCTCCTTGTCCGTCTTCTGAGCTTCTCTAATCTTGGCCATCAACGTAGACTGAACTTCCAATGCTGCTACAAAGACTCTCGGAACTATCTCCAAACATAGCTCACAAAGATCCTCTACTAACTCCTTGGGTAACTCTCCGGTCATGAGTGTATTGACATGACTCTTGCGACTCAATGCATCAGCTATAACGTTAGCCTTTCTAAGGTGATAATGCAGCTTCATATCATAATCTTTGATGAGCTCCAACCATCTCCTTTGCCTGAGATTCAGCTCCTTCTGCGTGAAGATATACTTCAAACTCTTGTGATCCGTGTACACCTCACAGTGATTTCCGATGTGAAAATGTATCCACGCCTTCAAGGCATGCACTATGGTTGCTAACTCCAAATCGTGCATAGCATAATTTAGCTCTTGTGGTTTAAGCTATTGTGAGGCATATGAAACAACTCTTCCATCCTGCAGAAGCACTGCTCCAAGTCCTCGACGAGAAGCATCGCAATACACCTGATAATCCTTGCGTTGATCTGGAAGAATCAACACTGGAGCTGTAACAAGCGTTTCTTCAGCTCCTGAAAACTGGCCTCACATTCCTCAGTCCAATTGAACTTGGTATCCTTTTTCAACAATTCCGTCATTGGCTTTGCAATCTTTGAGAAATTGTTAATGAATCTCCTGTAGTATCCTACGAGTCCAAGAAAACTCCGGATCTCTCCAACTGTTGTGGGTGCTTCCCAATTTGTCACAATGACAACCTTGGTGGGGTCTACTGCTATTCCTTCTCCGGATATAACATGTCCGAGGAATCCAACTTCCTTCAACCAAATTTCACACTTGCTGAACTTCGCGTATAGCTGATGTTCTCTGAGCTTCCCAAGTACGAAACGCAAATGTTCCTTATGTTCTTCTTCATTCTTCGAGTAGACTAATGTGTCATCAATGAACACCATGACGAACTTGTCCAAAAAATCTATAAACACCTTGTTCATCATATTCATGAAATAGGCAGGTGCGTTAGTCAAACCAAATGACATAACGGTATACTCATATAGCATGTACCTTGTGGTAAAAGCTGTCTTAGGTATATCCTCCTCTTGAATCTTCAGCTGGTGATATCCTGACCAGAGATCGATCTTGGAAAATACTTTAGCTCCTTGCAACTGGTCAAATAGATCGTTGATCATCGGCAGTGGGTACTTGTTCTTGATAGTCACTTCATTCAATACACGATAATCAACAACCATCCTTAACGATCCATCCTTCTTCTCCACTAGAAGCACTAGTGATCCCCAAGATGACAAACTTGGGCGAATATAGCCCTTATCCAGTAACTCCTTAATCTGCTTCTTAATTTCCTCCAAATCCTTTGTGGTCATCATGTACGGTCTCTTAGATATTAGCCCTGTGCTTGGCAAAAGTTCAATAAAAAACTCAACGTCTCTATCCGGTGGCATGCCTGGCAACTCCTCGGGAAATACGTCAAGCAAACCCTTCACCACTGGTACTTCCTCCTATACAACTCTTGATAAGGAATTAACTTGAGTCCTCTGAGGCATATACCTGGATAGATACCTAATCCTTCTTCCTTCTGGGGTGGTGAGCAAAATCGACTTACTAGCGCAATCAATGTTTCCTCCATACATCGATAGCCAATCCATACCCAGAATCACATCCAATCCTTGCGACTCCAGAATTATCAGATCTGAAGGGAAAACATGCCTACCTATGGTCAATGGCATCTGACAACATCCTTGACGTGCCATATGTTCCGCTCCCGGTGAACTTACTAACATAGGTCTTCTAAGAACCTTGGTGGGCAACTTATACTTATCCACAAATCCCCTTGATATGTATGAATGTGATGCACCATTATCGAAAAGAACAATTGCAGTAAATGTCTTAACCAAAAACTTACCTATTACTGCATCTGGTTGTGCTTCATCCTCCTCCATGCTAACGTGGTTCACTTGTCCCCTGTTGAAAGGGTTGGGCTTCTTTCCAGAGCTTCAATTGCCATTTCCATTCTTAGCTTGAGGACACTCCGTGGCATAATGTCCATTCTTCCTGCACTTGAAACAAGTAATGTGACTTAGATCCTTCTTGGCGGGCGTTGCTGGGTTGGAACAGTTCTGACCGCTGCTTCCTCCATTCCCATTCCCATTCTTGGGGCCACTATGGTTATGTGGAATCCCTCCATTGTGGTTGTGACCTCCATGGTTATGTTGAAGGTGTCCTCCCGAGTTCGGGGTAAAACAGGGTTTCTGCTGAGCTCCCGAATTGTACTTCCCTTGTCCATACTTCCTCTTGCGGCTGTCTATCTGCTTCTGCTTCCCTTCAATCATGAGCGCTCTATCTACCAACTCCTGGTAGTTGTTGAAGTTTGCCACCATCAACTGCATGCTCAGCTCATCATTCAGTCCTTCCAAAAACTTCTCCTGCTTAGTGGCATCTGTAGCAACGTCATCAAGGGTATAATGTAGTGGCCTACTGTGTGACCTCCTTGGCGCAAGTTGCGAAACTCACGCTTCTTCATGGCCATAGCTCCTACTGAAACATGGGCAGTGTGAAACGTCTGCTGAAACTGATCCCATGTGACAGTGTTGATGGGGTAAGTGGCTGTGAAATTCTCCCACCATGATGTTGCGAGTCCATCAAGCTGGTGTGCGGCAAAATGCACTCTCTCCGCATCTATGCGTCCTGCAGTGGTCAACTCCCTTCCGATCTTGCGGAGCCAATCATCTCCAACTATTGGCTCGGTGCTACTGGAATACACCGGCAGATTCAGCCTTAGGAAACGGGCTAAGTGATCAACAGGTGGTGGTGGTGGTGGGTTGTTGTTGTTGTTGCCTTGGTTATGATTTTGGACTAGTAGCTGCATGAGGGTATTCTGTTGCTGGTCAACTGGGTGAGCTCCGGTGGGAAAGCAAATCCATTGTCGCATCTCGGAGGCATCTGATGGGTTTAGAAAAGGTGAGAAAACGGAATAGAATGAGGTCTAGAGGGAAAACACTACACATATGCTCATGAGACAAACACAATCAATATCACTTCAATCAATTCAAACAAGGGCATACAATCGGTCTAACTATCATTACAAAAGTGCTCGGACTATACTATATACATGGGGGAATACTACTACTGATATGGTGGTCGACTAGAAAGCTTGATCGGTGGAAGACTCCATGATATTTGCTCCAGCTTCATCAACATAGTCATCATCACTATCGTCGGGGTCTGAGTCGGTGTCGTCGATGATGATGTAGTCTTCTGAACAAAGGGAATCGTCGTCTGCTCCTCCTGGCACGGGGTCTCCCATGAACACTCCTAGCTTCCTTGTCTAATCGTCATTCTTCTCCACGACATTTCCTCCTCATATACATCGTGTGTAGACTTGAGTTCTTCCTCCAGCTCCATGATCCTGGTCATTGCCTTCTTCACATCTATCATGCCTGCGCACATCTGGTTCTCCTAGCGATGAATGTGCTGGTTTAACTCCTGGATAAAAGCTGCAATGGACCCGTCCTTCCTGGTGTTGATCATCTCCCATTGCTCATCTTCGGGCCCACATATCGGATAGATAGTGTCCTTAAGATCCTTGCGGTAAACTTCTCCAATGCGTCCCATGGCAATGTGGGCTGCCATGCTCTTTCCTAGACTCCAGGTTGGTGCATGAAAGGAAAACTCTATGGGCTCAGTGACTGGCATGAACGTCCTTCCTGGAACTTGAACTTGAATCATCCAACGCTCTTCTTCTGGTAAAGTGGCGATGTAGGTCCCGGTGAAGCTTGGTATTCCTATGCTCACGTACTTAGTGACTTCCTTCAAGTGTCGTCTAAAAGGTGTATCTTCATTCGGTTGCGTGAACTTGTTCCTTGCATCCGCCATCCTATAGAGTAGAAAAGGGAGAGGAGTCGGAAATGAGTAGAGAAGAGTGTACTATGGTCTTTGCTTAGTGGTCGCGTCCTACAGTCAACCTGGCTCTGATAACACCTTGTAGCGACAAGACCTCAAACAGACTGATCTTTGTGCATTAGTGTCATCCCTGGATTGGTAATTTTGACACGCACAGTACTCGAGGATTTATAACAGAGTAGCAATCACACACTTATTACATCGAATGTCTCAAAAGAGATCTTATTACAATAATATGGCTTAAGGCCATCTTAAAATGATAACAACGGAAGGCTTGGAAGATAAAGTGAGTCCATCAACTCCAACGGCATCACTGAGTGAAAGATCACGACCTAAGGCACCTTACTCGTTGTCTGAAAAGTCTGCAACATGAACATTGCAGCCCGAAAACGGGTCAACACATGGAATATGCTGGCAGTGTAACACATAGAGTAATGAACAGATAATTGCTATCACTACATGCAATATGGCTGGCGGAAAGCTCTAGGGTTACAGTTTTGCATAAAGCCAATTTGTCCCTACATCAAAGAAATAAATTTATTTAACTATCATGGTAGTTGTTAAACATGGAAAAGGTTCCTCCAACTCAATCCCAATTAAGCATCATCATTAAACCCAATCAATTTATTTAAGTAACGTGATGAGATCAACATGATAATCCAAGAACCAGATACTCAAGATGTCCATAACCAGGGACACGGCTAACCATGATTAGTTTGTACACTCTGCAGAGGTTTGAGCACTTTTCCCCATAAGACTCGATTGCCTCCGTTGAATTTCTCGCACTACAAGTTGTTTCAGAAATGGATGACCGAGACACAGTCTTCCAGAAACATTCACCCTTTACTCCGGATGGGCAGTTACACCTACTTTCCCCTACATCTGCTAGCCCACCACTGAAAGAGGTCATGCAACATACTCAACTATGCTAGAGACCATAATAGCTTGTGGCTGCACACGGAAGTTTCTAGCATGAATAATCTTATGATCCCTTTGAGCCTAGGTGGCGGTCCATAGGAAAATCACACGGTACCCCGGGATTTCTAGAAAAACAGGAAACACTGGGTTCCCCACGTGCCTCAATCCACCCAGATGTGTATTAAAGTTGCCACCTTAAGTTCACCAATAATTAACAATACTCACATCTGTCATGGAAACACTCACCCAATCCACGTCTACTAGCATAGCATAGCAATATAAGCAGTACGCAGAAGTAACACCCAAAGGTTTGATAATAAACTAGTGAATAGGTACTACCTCGTCTACTTCCCCAAAACCCACATATTAATCAGATCCTAATCATGCAATGTGTGAGGATTGATCTAATGCAATAAAACTGGGTAGTAAAGAGGCATGATCAAAGTGTTACTTGCCTTGCTGATGATCCGTGAAACCTAGAGACTCATAGTAGCATGCTTCGCACTCCGGGTACTCTATCGCAAACAAACAAGAATACAATAAGCAGTCAACTAGAAGCACGGGTAAAACCAAAATAAGAGATCTAACCAGAAAGTTCAACTTAAGAACTCCAGTTTGCAAAAATAAACAAATCAAATGAAACAACGAAACACAAACTACGAAAGAAACAAGATCCATTTACTAATCTGGACTTAGGTCAAATTTTATAGTACCAAAATCTTGTTCAAGTTGGTTAAACAGAAAGAGGGCTTCGAAACAAAGATCTAGGCACTTGAATCGCCTGATTCCGATAAGCGAGCGAAAAGAAAAATAAACTAAGATTCGGGCTGAAATCATGATCGAAAGTAATCGCGGCAAAACGTTGCAAAAAGAAAAACAGACGAACAGGCTAACGAACGGACGTTTGCTGTCTGCGACTAATGAGTGAACAATGTTCGTTAAAATGAACGAACGAGCGGATGCTCGCTAAATAACTAAACCGAGAAAATAAAATCGATCTAATCTAAAAAACTAAAACTAGGGTTTAAACAAAAACCGGGACGAACCTAGAAAAACCGGCGGTGGCGGACGGAGACCGAAAGGTGGTGGCGGCGCGGTTCCGCGGAGGTGGCAGGGCTCGAGTGGCGCGGGCGGAGGTGCTATGCGGCGGTAGCAGCGCGGGCGGCGGTGGTAGCGCTAGCAGCGGCGGCGGCGGCAAGCAGCGGTGACGGTGCTGGCGAGGGCTGCGGCAGCGGGGTTGGTGAGGGGTGGTGGGTGGCGGTGGGGCGGTATTTAAGGAGGGGGAGGGCGGCGACTGGCTTGGGGGAGGGGCCGTCTTGGGAGGCGTGCTCCTCCCGGACTCGGGCGGCGGCTTTGCTTGGGACTCTGGTCCCGAGTCGATGCGGGTGGCGGCGCCACGCTGTGGGCCGGCTGGGCCTTTGGGCCGCGGGGAAACTTTTTTTAAAATAATTCCACCGAAACTTAAATAAATCCTAGAAAAATAAAAAAATCTAAAAATACCAAAACAAATTTTCATCGTCTAAATAAAATATTTAGAACGGAATGAACATTTTCTTGGCCCTAAAATGCAAATTTTGAAAACGTGCAATTGTTCTAATTCAAATAAAATTACAATAAAACTTCCAAATAAAATACTTATTTGATTTTAATAATTTTCCTCTAGTATTTCATTTATTTTGGGAAAGTCATTTTATTCCCTCTCTTTTACTTTGTAAATGAAATATACGGAGAGAAAAATATTTAAAACCAAACGATCCTCTTCTCAAAAATTTGAGAAAACTCAAATATGAAAATAACGAAATTCCCAACTCTCTCCGTGGGTCCTTGAGTTGCGTAGAATTTCTAGGATCGAGCCAAAATGCAATAAAATATGATATGCAATGATGATCTAATGTATAACATGCCAAATTGAAAATTTGGGATGTTACAGCATTGCGCACCCTGAAGGGCATGCAGGTGTAGCAGTACACTTCACAGGGGGTCAGGAACGCCATCTTCACCACATCTTGCACGACCATATTGATCTGGTTGTAGCCTGATAAGGCGTCCAAAAAGCACAACAGGTTGCACTCGGCGGTGGAGTCCACGATCTGATCGACGCGAGGAAGCGGGAAGGGATCTTGAGGGCAAGCCTTGTTGAGGTTGGTGAAGTCGACACACATGCGTTCCTTGCCTCCTTTCTTGGGGACGAGAACTGGGTTTGCCAGCCATTCTGGGTATCGTACTTCCCTGATGACCCTAGTGTCCTGTAGCTTGCGGGTTTCTTGGATGATAAATGCTTGCTTCTCGGTGGACTGGCAGTGGGCCTTCTGCTTCACCGGCCACATGTTTGGGCATACCTTCAGGTGGTGCTCGATTATTACCCTTGGAACCCCAGCCAGGTCTTTGGGCTCCCAAGCGAACATGTTTGTGTTGGTGCGTAAGAAGTCGGCCAATGCTTTCTCCTGGTCATGAGGGAGGCCAGCCCCTATGGTGAAGGTGGCACTTGTCGCCCCATCTTCACTGACCAGCACTTGCTTCTCTCCACTCGGTCTTGGGAGAACAACTGCTTCTTCTTGGCCGGCACTGCTCCCGAGGCCCCATGATTCCCTTCTCAGCAAGCAGCGCGGACGCTGCAGACCTGAAGGTGAGCTTGAGGGCCTGTATCGCGTCTTTGCTGTCCCCTGCCACCGTGAGGACACCGTTGCTGCCTGGCATCTTCATGAGGTTGTAAGATGGGTGAGTTGCCGCCATGAACTTGGCTAGGGAGGTGTATCCAAGGATGGCATTGTACGGCAAGTCGATCCGAGCGATGTTGAAGTCGATAAGCTCAGTGCGGTAGTTGTCGCGGGTCCCCAAGGTGACGGGGAGATGGATCTGCCCCAAGGGGCGGGCGAAGCCCCCGCCGACCCCGGAGAAGGGCTTGGTGGGGCGGAGCCGGCCGGGAGGCACGTGCAGTAGGCCAAACGCCTCCACCGAGAGCACATTGAGGCTGGCTCCACCGTTGACGAGGGTCCTGGTGACCGCCACGTTGCAGATGGTGGGGGTGCAGAGCATTGGGAGCGCTCCTGCTCCTGCCGTGGTCGCTGGATGGTCTTTTGGGCCGAAGGCGAGGTCGGCCTTCGGCGCTGCCCAGCACAGAGGAGCCCCCGAGCTCACCTGGGCAGCACTTACTTGATGGTAGAAGTGCTTTATATGCCGATCAGAAGGTGGTGCCTGTGAGTCACCTAAGAGAACTGCAACGACAGGAGGCGCCGACACCGTGAAGTGCGCAATGAAGAGTCTACGCAGCTCCTCCCAAGTGGCCACAGAGGACTCCGGCAGGTGGAGTAGCAATGCGTGCGGTGCTCCTACGAGGGCCATGGGAAGCCAGTTAGCCTTCACCTTGTCATCTCCGCCATCCGCCCAGACTGCCTCCTCGTATGCCTGGAGGAAGACAGCCGGGTCCGCCGTGCCATCGTAGCGTGGCGGCATCTTAGGCTTGAACTTGGGCGGCCATTCCACCCGCCGCAGGGAGGGGGTGAAAGGGCGCGGCCCCAATGCTTCTTTGAAGGCGTGCGTCAGTCTAGTCGATGGACAAGCGCCCGCCATTCAAGCCGAGGGCGCGAACCTGACAGAAGGAGCAGAGGATCCCTGATGCACCCCTACCTAGCATGCCAAATGTCGGATTATGGGTTCCGCAAAGCCTTTGAAGGTTCGAACTCTAGGGTGCGTGCGGAGATCTCAACCTACCCAGCCTGCCTACTCGCAATCCTCCTAAGCCTAGCACGTCGGGCTCAAAGAGACAAAGAGACATAACAGTTTATCCTGGTTCGGGCCACCTTGCGGTGTAATACCCTACTCCAGCATTTTGGTGGATTGCCTCGAAGGGCTAAGGATGAACTAGTAAATTGGATGAACTGGCCTCAGGACGTGAGGTGTTCTTGAGATCAAGAGAGCTGGTGAGGTGCTCGGGTGATAATGGACCCGATCAGAATCAGATGCCCCCCTATACTGGCCTTGGTCCTCTCCCCAAATGTTTGCGGGAAGGGATCCCACAATGGCCAAATTTGAAAGGGGACAAGTAGTACATCCTATCCTGACTAAAGTGGTCTTCGCTTGTGAAAAGCCTCTGGTCGTGACGCTGTGGTGGGCTCGGTGATGACCTCTGTCCTGCCGTCATGGTGGTCTTAGTCTTGTTGCACCAGAATGGAAACCTTTGGTTGGTTCCTCGGGACTCCGTGCCTGCGGCCTGCCTCCCTTGCACCAAAGAGGAAACTGGTGCTCTGTGCCCGCTGGCGCCTGCCTGGCCTTGGTCGTCATGGCTCACGTCAGCTGAGCCTCATGAGGTGCACCTTGCATATAACTCTCCGCCCCTCGAGAGCCAGCCTGAGGAGGCTGATCCCCTCGGGGGTCTTGGTGTCCGCCGCCTCGCGAGGCTTGGTCCCTCGCGAGCGTCTTGAGTCGTTGATGCTGAAGCTGGGTCGTACTAGGCCGTTGATGGGGCCATGCGGTGAGCCACAAGCAGGCAAGTCTGGATACCCCCATATCCAGAACGCTAACAGTTTAGTCCATAGGGGCGATCACAACCATACAGGCTAGACATCTAATGTTTAGCCATCGCGATCTCGAGGTAGATAAACTCTTGTAACCCCTATACTCATCAAAGTCAATCAAGCAGGAAGTAGGGTATTACCTCCATTAAGATGGCCCGAACCTGGGTAAAACATCATGTCCCCTGCCTCCTTGTTACCTTCGTTCCTTAGACGCACAGTTCGGGACCCCCTACCCAAGATGTGTCGGTTTTGGCACTAACATTGGTGCTGTCATTGAGAGTTCCTCTGTGCCATCGATACAAGGATTGATGGCTCACCTTGTCATCAAAGACAGCATCACTTCCGGAGAAGCCCTAGCTTTAGGGCAAACTCTCCAACCCGGCAGCTTCATTATGGGTGCTCGCCCGACCTTCAAACCAGAAGCAACCCTACTCATCACAAAAAATCGCCTCCGCGACGGCCCTGAATACTCCGACAAGATGGATCCGGCAGATGTATCGGCCTTAAACGAACTTCTAGATCGCATCGCCGCCCTGGGGGCCGCAACTGACTATGATCCGATCAGGCTTAAATCCGATCAGAGAGAAATCAGATCTTCGCCGATCACCCATCATGTGGCAATCGTGGAGGAACAAGACGACAATGACTCTTCTCCTATGTTGAGAACAAAGTATGTTTGGGTTTCCGAACCCGGAGAACTGGACTCACATATTTTGGAGGAGACTTCTTGTCCTCCAAACATGGAATCAGGTGATAAGCCTAAAAACACACTGGATGCTCTAGAGCCCAGGCATGTAACCTCAGAAATTCTTCAGAATCTGGACTTCTTAGTGGGTCAGTGTCAGGACCTCGATCCTAAGTGACACCGATCTAGCATGTAACACATCATATCACTTTGCGGCCTCATGCACGGTATTCCCACGGGTGCCACCTTACCTGGCCCGGGACAGTTTGCGCCTTTTGGCTAATGTATATGATAGTGCCGCTAGCATCCATATGACAAAGAACCAGGGCTGATATGGCTAGTCGTGAACCCAAAGTGGCACTAACTTACATGGACATGCATACATGACCCAGCAACGAACGTGTCGGTCATCAGCGAGTGAATCCGGGTGTAGCAACTGGGCTAGCAGGACTCTGGTAAACACCGTGTGACATTTCCTCGAAGGGACAGACACAGGAACAAAGAAGGACACATGCCCGCCATCCTAAGTGTTCCGGAGCAGTAGCAAGCTACCAAGGCTCAGTGGAAGCACTAGGAGACATTTCCCGGTAAGAGAGGCTACTAAGGATAACAACTAGATAGTCAGATTCCACACATACCAAGCATTTCAATAACATACACACAATATGCTCGATATGTGAAAATACAACATGGCATCACAACATGACTCTACAACTCAAGTATTTTATTCAATAGGCTCCGACGAGCGAGATATTACAAACATGGGTCTCATGACCCAACAATCAGAGCATACAAGTCAAAGCACATGCGGAAGCTTAACATGTCTGAGTACAGACATCTACAAATGAAAAAGGCTGAGAAGCCTGACTAACTACTAGATCCTGCCGAGGGCTCAAGATCGTAGCTGAGGTAACAAGCTAAACGTCGAAGTCCACGCGGTACTACTAGCGAGACTGAAGTCTCTCTGCAAAAACATAAAATAGGCAAACGTGAGTACAAATGTACCCAGCAAGACTTACATCAGAACTATCTACATATGCATCATTATGAACAAAGGGGTGGTGGGGTTTAACTACAGCAAGCCAGCTTTGACTCGGTGGCTATCCTGAACTACGACTGCAAGTAACTCTTTTGAGGTGGCGCACACGAGTCCACATATTCACCATATCAATACACCACTATGGATCCGCTTCCGTCTTCCTACGAGAACGCCATCCATAGCACTCACACTTATCTTGTGCATTTTAGAGTATCCACTTCAAGTTATCTATGAACTGTATAGGCTACCCAGAAGTACTTTACCGCGGACATGGCTATTCGAATAGATCATATTAACCCTGCAGGGGTGTACTTCTTCACACACGCTCTCACCACTTACCGCCGTTTACACGACATGTACTCGGGAACCTTCAAGTGGAAGCCCAGCGAGGGTGTCAGCCACGACCTGACTAACCACACAAGTCTCTCCTCCAGGTTTATCGCCTATTCGGGTTCCATCCGCAAGGATATCCGGCCGGGGTGTCGCTCACGGCCCCAAACGATGTGAGCAGGGTTCCCAAGCCCACCATCTGGGTGCCAGTTGGTACACCGTGCCACTGTGCCTAGTCTGTCCCAAGCCCACCTATACCGGGTGCCACTTGGTAGACTACTAACACTACCTACAAACACCAGAAACTAGTTGCAACTCCTGGACAGAGATCGAGTTGATTAATAAGTCGAGAGAGCTTGGAGCGCTCGGAGCCCAGTGTGTGGTAGTAACTGTTCATGGATCACAAACACAGAACTCAGTTCCTAAGGACGGCTTCAATGAGACAACCCACCATGTACTCCTACATGGCCTCTCACCGCTACCTTTACCAAATCGTGTTCACACACTTAGCTCACACACAGTAGGACATGTTCACACACCTCCAATTCATCCCCGATGAATCAGACCTGACTCAACTCTAAGCAGTAGCAGGCATGACAAACAAGCATGAATGAGTAGGCACATCAGGGCTCAAACAACTCCTACTCATGCTAGTGGGTTTCATCTATTTACTGTGGCAATGACAGGTCATGCAGAGGATAAAGGGGTTCAGCTACCGCAGCAAGTAACAGATGAATCGTTGTTGTCCTAATGCAGTAAAAGAGAGCAGGAGCGAGAGAGTGGGATTTTATCGGAATGAACAAGGGGTTTTGCTTGCCTGGCACTTCTTAAGATAGTATACTTCATCGGTGTCATTGATCTCATCGTCGGTATCATGTCTATCGAGAGGGGACAAATACCGGCAAGATAGAAGGAAACACAATCAATGCAACGCACAATATGATGCATGATCATGACATGTCAAAATGAGTGTGTTTTGGTTAATACAACTTAGAACAGATTAAATGAAGTTGGTTTGAACCAAGGGTTCAAATTCAAACTCCATATGTGCTTATTTAAATGCTAATTATGAAAGTTGCCATATACAGCAACCTTAGGTTGTTCAAACATGCATGAAAATGATATAGATGGATAGATTGGTTTTTTCTGATCATTTTTCATATATAAATTATTTCATTTGGAGTTACGGTTGAATTTATATGAATTTTAGAAGTTTAATACAATTTTCTGGAATTTATTGAATTAAATTAAATCCAGAAAATAATTAACTGCGTCAGCACTACGTCACTGTGATGTCAGCGGTCAACAGGCGTCGACCAGGTCAAACCTGACCAGTGGGGTCCATAGGTCAGTGTCACGTTGCTCATTAGGGTCACTGACATGTGGGCCCAGTCAATGGCCACATCAGTGTGGTCAACGCTGACACGTGGGGCCGCTCTGATTAGTTAATACTAAGCAGAAACTACTCTAAGTTTAATTAAGCAGTGGGGCCCGTCTGTCAGTGTAACTAAGTGTTGACTAAGTGCGTCGTTGAACTAAACTAAGCGGCCACATCACCATCGCAGGAGTTACGCCGGCGGAGACCGAAACACGGCGGAGGCAGACTGGGTTGGCTCGGGTTTTGCCCACGGTCGACCAAATCGATTGTGGTTTGGTCCTATGCATAGCTGGGGCTCGCGCGCATCTAGAAGGGCAAGTGGGAAGAGCTAGGGTGGCCGAAGGCGACGGCAACCACGACGACGGCGGTGGCCGGAGTTCGGGCGTCAAGCGTTTCGGCATTGCAGTGCACTAGGGGAGGTGCTGGTGTGTTCTATGTGCTCCCGGGGGTGCACTGAGTGCGGTGGCGAGCTTGGTTTGGACGGAGGCAGGCCAAAACAACGACGGCGACATGACCGATGCCGACGAGGTCTCGGTCTCGACGGAAACGAGGGCTGGAGCTCTAATTAGTCCACGGGAGTAGGGGAAATGGTTCAGAGGGTCACAGCGCATTGCATGGAGGGGTCATCAGCTCGGCGAAGGCTTTGGAGACGACGGAGTGGCGACGGTGATCGCCGGAGTTCGAGGAAGAAGACGGGGCCGATAGCGGCGTTGTAGCGGCTCCCGTGGGGCGTGGCTCGGTGAGGAGGAAGAGGGGGTCGAGGCGGAGCCTCTGAGTGCATCGGCGAGGCGAGGCAGTGGCTGGTGGCCGTGGCAGCAGCGAGCGGTGGCGATGAGCGCGCTCGGGCGCGAGAGGGAGAGAGAGCAGAGAGGGGAGAGGGACGGGAGAGAGTGAGAGGGGGCCAGGGGCTGCGTGGCGTCGCCTGGTGCATCGAGGAGGAGGCGGGCAGGCTGGGAGGGAGGAGGTGGAGGCCTCGGGCGCGCTGGCGTCGACACGCCTCTTCCTACTGGCAGAGGTTGAAGACGACCGCTTCGCCCTAGTGGGCTGGGCCTCAGCTACAGTGCTGGGCCACCTGGGCTGCCACGTAAGCACCCGGTAAGTTCTATCTCTCTCTGGTTCTCTATTTTATTTTATTTTTGTTTCTGTTTTCTATTTTTGCTATTATGTTTTGATTTAGTTCAAAGACCAAATCATTTCATAAAATCCTGAAATAAATTTATAGGCACTGTTGAATTATTTCCAACAGCCCCCAAGTACTTCCAGGATTATTTGGACATTTAGAAATATTTATAAGATTTAAATGTCCAAATTCAAATATTTATGAATTAACTCAAAAATCCAAAAATGACCTAAAAATATGTCCATCATTGTCGACAGAGGTTTTCACCTTTATCAGAAATCATGAACATTTTTAAAGCATTTTTGGTTCTTTGAAAATGATTTTATTTGAGCCTAGTTGAATTCATTTGGTGCTAGGGTTTAGGCAATCCACATTTCAAGTTTATTTCAAAGATTAAACATGATGCACACATGAAGCTAGCCTAGTGCATTGCCAGAAGCTAGGGATGTGACAACTCACCCCCACTAAACAAGAATCTCGTCCCGAGATTCAAGCATAGGGCAAGATGGAGGGGGAGCGCAATCTAACACAATCTTCATGATCCAGGTTGCACTTCAAACGAACATTGATTCGATCACCATCATTGTCTCGATGTCTTTCTCCAGGAACTCCTACCCACATGACAACGTGAGAGAAAAGAAACTCTAGAAGGATCGATCTTCTCGAAGATCGAGCAACTCTGGATCCACTCACGGAATGAGACATGGAAACATCTCATGAGCTGAGACGCGAAGCACACATCTAGAGGAATGGAGTGAAGCAGATGACGAAGGTTCACTAGGTAGACAACAATTTCACGCTTAAGAAGGTGGTGAACGGTTGTCAACATAGCGAGGAGTTGGGTTGCCATGATACCATAACGAGACATCTTGGAGGAGGGTGACTCGTAGAAATATCCCCTTAAGTGGCAAAAAGAATTAACTTTGATTCAGAGAACATTGAAACTCTTTATACCAGCTTAAGGAAAATCAAAATCGATCATTTGGAGGAGTTCGGTGGAATGACATACCCGGACCAGTATGGATGATGTGGATTACCTTGTTGAAGACAACACAAGGGTTGATTTTGCTTACCATCGGAGATGGATGGGACCCAAGGTAGGATGGCACAATGACGGTGCAAGCTAGGAACAAAACACAAATGCTGGGAATGATTCTAGTAACTGGGAAGAAACTCAACAACAGAGAGCGAGTCCATTGTTTGAAAATTTATAGCATAACCGAGGATGCTAGGAGCAATCCTAGTTATGACGATGATAACACCTAGTGCTTGTGCGTGCTCTCAAGAACTTGAGCATTTCCATAATCATCAAGGTTTTACCAATATCCGTGTCAAGGATCCTGGCAACACAACTTACTACCATGATGAATGGTGATGGATGATGCAGATGCAAAAGAAGATAACACCTTCTCAGATTTCACCTTAGCAGAGCCAAGGGAACAAAATCTGGATGATCGACCGAGAGACATTTAGCACTCTGCTTCTAATGTTCTCCTTGATGTGCTAGCGTAATCCATTCATAGATATGGTTTGATATCTAGAACATCAAGTAAAAGGTCGGACTTCGGGAACTCAAAAATCCATAAGGGTCAACTAGGGAGTAAATCCCACGAAATCCTTATGGGGAGGTAGCCAACTTTCTCAATCAAGAGCCTACAATAATGGGTGTTTCGGCTAGATGTGTTGGCCACGACATCCACTTTACCGGGTTACAAAGAGACCAATATTATTGTTCTTGGGAAAACGTTCCAACCATCATATCTGCCTGAGATTCAGATCTGGCTGGTGTCAGGATATTCTAGACTCATCAAGTCTAGAAAGAAAAAGAAAAGTTTGCAACAAAAATCGACGAGAGAGCGTTGCGGGATTCTCAAGAATAAACTACAATAGCAAGCTCCAAAACATGAGCTGGTTCTGCTACATACATGTGAACACGCTGTCCCAGACAAGCATGAGCACATAGTAGTCTAATAATAAAACGCTACCGAGTTCAGGTGGGGAACCATCATTGCGGATAACGAAGTCCTTGATTAAGCCTGGGTTAGCTCTTAAAAGGAACTCCTTCTCCTTGAACAAATCAATCAGTGGCTTGGTGTGCTAGGGACACATGTAGGATGAAGGTTGCAAGTCTCCAAACCACAGAATACTTCGCACGTATGCATGACTGATTTGGAATGATTCCAAAGGAAGCAACACTGACTTCCTCGAATGCACGGCGGCAACTTGCACCAATTGCACGTGAATTAGAGGAAGTCACTTCTTTCAGCCGCGCAAAGGCTTCATGAGCAAGTCATGAAGATAATGCTTATAAAAGTTTCCAACACTAACTGGATGTTCGACATGAATCATGGGGAGGATAAAAAAATGTTGCTTATGGGCTCAATAACAATTCATCCAGGTTTCCATGAAGATGGAATTCCATAATTATGTGAACAAGTGATAGCATTGGTCAGACCCAAAAGATATAATGGTGTATGCTCAAGGGATCAACCACTAGTAAGACAAAATTATGAACATCATTGGTTCTGATTTGATTTGATGATAGCCCATACCCAAATCAAAGATTGGTTAAGATGATAGGTCCATAAACTAATCACGAGGGTCAATAGATGAAAATACCATCTTTCTTCAACACACATACATGATATCCCTTAAAATGAGCTAAGCTAGGCAAGCTTTTATCATCCAACTCTCCAATTTGTTGTTTGGCTTGACTGACTAGCTCAGGGGTATCCAACACAGATTCTTGGAGAAAGGGTGGTTTACAGAAAAACCAACTTGATCACGAACTCAACATAGCGATCAGGTGACGACCTGGTGATACTTCCGAGAAGATATTCAGAAAATCACGAACCACCGATATGTTACTAAGCTCGAGAACAGTCTTGTTCTTCAGGCAAGACGATATGATCAAATAAGCAAGGAATGACACTATCCTAACTCATTGATCGAAGAGTGCACCGAAAATAAGGACTAGATAGCACAATCAACCTTAGGGTGACGATTCAATAATCAACACGCTAGAATGAGGTTATTGTCCATTAGCTACCGAGCAACAGAGTTGCTAGGAGTATTGATTTCACACATCATGGTTCACTTGTCGGCATTCCAGTTGCGGAAACACGGAACCAGGGAATGAACAATGATGGTGAGAAGTATTACTACGACAAGGATTCATAAGAGAAGGTGCATTCCTCATGACATTCCTAACATAAAAATGGTAATACTTCAGGGTAGAATAGAACAAAAGTTGGATTGGCATTTGATATGCGGAATACAACTACTTTGACCCAATCCTGGATATGGAAGAGGTACTGGAGTTTGTTTCTCCAAGTCATTCCGGATAGAATGGCTTGATGGATCACAAGGGTAATAGGCATCGATGAACGAATGCACGCATACCCTTGACTATCAAATGATAGACGGGGGTCAGAATACAACTAAAGAGAACAACTCCAGGAACATATAACTTTCTGAGTTGTGGATGCATAGGTTAGTATGTCGAATCAAGTTCAACAGGTTTCTTCTGGATAACTCATGCAGAAAGGTAGAACTAGCAGAGTCACAATATAGAATGGAGAACTCATCGAGAGCACTTTTGTTGTGATCTCTTGGTTCAAAAGAACTTCTGCCAAGAATGGTTCATGGTATTTGGAAGAAGGGAATACCACGAACCTCGAGGACTAACGCAAAGGTTACTAATAATCTAAAGGAACTAGCAAACACTATAAACATGAAGTAAGTAGGGTGAATCTCGGGTTCAAAACCCAAGGAGTAGAATACCTACTACTAAGTGGCATCGCATGATCCTTTCGGGAACAAAGGCCTGAATCATCACGCTGGGACACAAATCATGGCTAGATTACTAGACGATCCCCTAAGACACCTAGGGTCATAATAATAGCTTCAACATATATGTCGAGGTAATAGAATACCTCAAATCAGTGTTTAGTGTGGTTAACCTGGCCAGAAAGGTCATCGAAAACAGAGGGAACAGATTTTGCAATTGCACCAGATTATTTAGAACCCTAGGATGACTCGGACAGCATAACGGCTGTAAATGCTCAAAAACATTGGAGACATGCTACAAAAATGGTGGCATAACCACTCAGAGGCACAATATCAAGGTTTCGAGATCAACAGTTAACATACAGAAGTAGAAACTGAACTGAGGCGTAAATCCAACAATTCTATAAGTCTATGGATTAGTAACACGTGATCCTGATAGAAAGAAAAGAAATCCTAGTTTCTTAACCCCGCAGGAAAGATAAGATGACTCAGATCAGAAGGGCATGAGATATAAGGAGTAAAAACAGCCTTACATTTCAACCCACAGTCAATTCCCTTATATAACTAAAGAATTTCTAGACTCAACTTCGACCAGTTTGGCTTGGTAATCCTATAGGCAGTCAGGCTCTGATACCAAAGCTGTCAGGACCCCGATCCTAAGTCACACCGGTCTAGCATGTAACACATCATTTCACTTTGCGGCCTCACGCACGGTATTCCCACGGGTGCCACCTTACCTGTCCCAGGACCATTTGCGCCTTTTAGCTCACGTATATGATAGTGCTGCTAGCATCCATATGACAAAGAACCCAGGCTGACATGGCTAGTCGTGACCCCAAAATGGCACTAACTTACAGGGACAGGCATACATGACCTAGCAACGAACATGTCGGTCATCAGCGAGTGAATCCGGGCTATAGCAACTACGCTAGCAGGACTCCGGTAAACACCGTGTGACATTTCCCCGAAGGGACAGACACATGAACGAAGAAGGACACATGCCGGCCAGCCTAAGTGTTCCGGAGCAGTAGCAAGCTACCAAGGCTCAGTGGAAGCACTAGGAGACATTTCCCGGTAAGAGAGGATACCAAGGATAACAAATAGATAGTCAGATCCCACACATACCAAGCATTTCAATAACATACACACAATATGCTCGATATGTGCAAATACAACATGGCATCACAACATGACTCTACAACTCAAGTATTTTATTCAATAGGCTCCGAGGAGCGAGATATTACAAACATGGGTCTCATGACCCAACAATCAGAGCATACAAGTCAAAGCACATGCGGAAGCTTAACATGTCTGAGTATAGACATCTACAAATGACAAAGGCTGAGAAGCCTGACTAACTACTAGATCTTGCCGAGGGCTCAAGATCGTAGCTGAGGTAACAAGCTAAATGTCGTTGTCCACGCGGTACCACTAGCGAGACTGAAGTCTCTCTGCAAAAACATAAAATAGGCAAACGTGAGTACAAATGTACCCAGCAAGACTTACATTAGAACTATCTACATATGCATCATTATCAACAAAGGGGTGGTGGGGTTTAACTGCAGCAAGCCAGCTTTGACTCGGTGGCTATCCTAAACTACGACTGCAAGTAACTCTTTCGAGGTGGTGCACACGAGTCCACATATTCACCATATCAATACACCACTATGGATCCGCTTCCGTCTTCCTACGAGAACACCATCCATAGCACTCACGCTTATCTTGCGCATTTTAGAGTATCCACTTCAAGTTATCTATGAACTGTATAGGCAACCCAGAAGTCCTTTACCGCGGACACGGCTATTCGAATAGATCATATTAACCCTGCAGGGGTGAACTTCTTCACACACGCTCTCACCACTTACCGCCGTTTACACGACATGTACTCGGCAACCTTCAAGCGGAAGCCCAGCGAGGGTGTTGGCCACGACCTCACTAACCACACAAGTCTCTCGTCCAGGTTTATCGCCTATTCGGGTTCCATCCGCAAGGAGATCCGACCGGGGTGTCGCTCACGGCCCCAAACGATGTGAGCAGGGTTCCCAAGCCCACCATCCGGGTGCCACTTGGTACACCGTGCCACTATGCCTAGTCTGTCCCAAGCCCACCTGTACCGGGTGCCACTTGGTAGACTACTAACACTACCTACAAACACCAGAAACTAGTTGCAACTCCTGGACAGAGATCGAGTTGATTAATAAGTCGAGAGAGCTTGGAGCGCCCAGAGCCCAATGTGTGGTAGTAACTGTTCATGGATCACAAACAAAGAACTCAGTTCCTGAGGACGGCTTCAATGAGACAACCCACCATGTACTCCTACATGGCCTCTCACCGGTACCTTTACCAAATCGTGTTCACACACTTAGCTCACACATAGTAGGACATGTTCACACACCTCCAATTCATCCCCGATGAATCCGACCTGACTCAACTCTAAGCAGTAGCAGGCATGACAAACGAGCATGAATGAGTAGGCACATCAGGGCTCAAAAAAATCCTACTCATGCTAGTGGGTTTCATCTATTTACTGTGGCAATGACAGGTCATGCAGAGGATAAAGGGGTTCAGCTACCGCAGCAAGTAACAGATGAATCGTTGTTGTCCTAATGCAGTAAAAGAGAGCAGGAGCGAGCGAGTGGGATTTTATCGGAATGAACAAGGGGGTTTTGCCTGCCTGGCACTTCTGAAGATAGTATACTTCATCGGTGTCATCGATCTCATTGTCGGTATCATGTCTATCAAGAGGGGACAAATACCGGCAACATAGAAGGAAACACAATCAATGCAATGCACAATATGATGCATGATCATGACATGTCAAAATGAGTGTGTTTTGGCTAATGCAACTTAGAACAGATTAAATGAAGTTGGTTTGAACCAAGGGTTCAAATTCAAACTCCATATGTGCTTATTTAAATGCTAATTATGCAAGTTGCCATATACAGCAACCTTAGGTTGTTCAAACATGCATGAAATGGTACAGATGGATAGATTGGATTTTTCTGATCATTTTTCATATATAAATTATTTCATTTGGAGTTACGGTTGAATTTCTATGAATTTTAGAAGTTTAATACAATTTTCTGGAATTTCTTGAATTAAATTAAATCCAGAAAATAATTAATTGCGTCAGCACTACGTCACTGTGACGTCAGCAGTCAACAGGCGTCGACCAGGTCAAACCTGACCAGTGGGGTCCATAGGTCAGTGTCACGTTGCTCATTAGGGTTACTGACATGTGGGCCCAATCAATGGCCACGTCAGTGTGGTCAACGCTGACATGTGGGGCCGCTGTGATTAGTTAATACTAAGCAGAAACTACTCTAAGTTTAATTAGGTAGTGGGGCCCGGCTGTCAGTGTAACTAAGTGTTGACTAAGTGCGTCGTTAACCTAAACTAAGAGGCCACATCACCATCGCCGGAGTTACGCCGGCGGAGACCGAAACGCGGCGGAGGCACACTGGGTTGGCTCGGGTTTTACCCACGGTCGAGCAAATCGACCGTGGTTTCGTCCTATGCATAGCTGGGGCTCGCGCGCATCTAGCAGGGCAAGTGGGAAGAGCTGGGGTGGCCGAAGGCGACGGCAACCACGACGACGACGGCGGCCGGAGTTCGGGCATCAAGCATTTCGCCGTTGCATTGCACTAGGGGAGGTGCTGGTGTGTTCTAAGTGCTCCCGGGGGTGCACTGAGTGCGGTGGCGTGCTTGGTTTGTGCGGAGGCAGGCCAAAACAACGATGGCGACATGACCGGCACCGGCGAGGTCTCGGTCTCGAGGGAAACAAGGGCTGGAGCTCTAATTAGTCCATGGGAGTAGGGGAAACAGTTCAGAGGCTCACAACGCATCGCATGGAGGGGTCGTCAGCTCGGGCGAGGCTCTGGAGATGACGGAGTGGCGATGGTGATCGCCGGAGTCCGAGGAGGAAGACGAAGCCGATGGCGGCGTTGTAACGGCTCCCGCGGGGCGTGGCTCGGTGAGGAGGAAGAGGGGGTCGAGGCGGAGCCTCTGAGCGCATCGGCGAGGCGAGGCAGTGGCTGGTGGCTGTGGCAGCAGCGAGCAGCGGCGATGAGCGCGCTCGGGCGTGAGAGGGAGTGAGAGCAGAGAGGGGAGAGGCACGGGAGAGAGTGAGAGGGGGCCAGGGGCTGCGTGGCGTCGCCTGGTGCATCGAGGAGGAGCCAGGCAGGCTGGGAGGGAGGAGGTGGAGGCCTCGGGCGCGCTGGCGTCGACACGCCTCTGCCTACTGGCAGTGGTTGAAGATGACCGCTTCGCCCTGGTGGGCTGGGCCTCAGCTACAGTGCTGGGCCAGCTGGGCTGCCAGGTGAGCGCCAGGTAAGTTCTCTCTCTCTGGTTCTCTATTTTATTTTATTTTTGTTTCTTTTTTCTGTTTTTGTTATTATGTTTTGATTTAGTTCAAAGACAAAATCATTTCCTAAAATCCTGAAATAAATTTATAGGCACTGTTGAATTATTTCCAACAGCCCCCTAGTACTTCCAGGATTATTTGGACATTTAGAAATATTTATAAGATTTAAATGTCCAAATTCAAATACTTATGAATTAACTCAAAAATCCAAAAATGACCTAAAAAATATGTCCATCATTGTTGACAGAGGTTTTCACCTTTATCAGAAATCATGAACATTTTTAAAGCATTTTTGGTTCTTTGAAAATGATTTTATTTGAGCCTAGTTGAATTCATTTGGTACTAGGGTAATCCCCATTTCAAGTTTATTTCAAAGATTAAACATGATGCACACATGAAGCTAGCCTAGTGCATTGCCAGAAGCTAGGGATGTGACAGTCAGGATCCAGATTTGAACCCACCCACCCACCAAAGTCAATATTCCCCAAGAAACTCCGGTCCTCCGGACATATGCGACTTAATGTATTTACGGCAGCAGCCTTGGGAAACAGTCCACCACTTTTGGTCTAGATTCCTATTTGTTAAAAATAAGATCAAGGATTGTTGTGATGACGACGCAATCTCGGTATTTTTCAACAATTGCACGGATGAGAGAATCCTTAATGCCCACAACCGCCTTCGTGTACTGCACTTTGCCGATTCGGCACACATAGTACAGAAGTATTGCACAATGGAAAGTGCCTGGGAAACCGAGACAGCCCGCTGGGAACCGCAGGCCTTTAGGCCATCCCTGGATGGGCAAAGAGGATGCACCCCCACGAAGCACCCAATCATCATCCCGTGGACAAGAAAATAAACCCCTTACGGGGCATAGAACTGTCCTCGAGGAATGGCTTGACAAGCCCGACAAAATTCACATGACGCTGGACAAGGAACCAACGCATAGCCTTTGAGCATGTTGGATACTCAGGCAGGTGGCCAAAAGCGGCGAGGGTCTCCTCACCAACAACACTCCAGAGAACTATTCTTCGGAGGACAATGATCCCAAAGTATTCACGGTCTTCGAGACCATTTGTTTGAATAATCGGCGCAAGAGGGCGCTCCGCGACCTCGCCGAAGTCTGCCACGTGGCAGCAATAAATCCTTGGAACAACACGGTGATCAGTTTCAACGCCAGTGATGAACCAAGAGCTTGCTCAGTCCGAGCACAAGTCGCTTTGGTCCTAAAACCAATCATGGATGGCTTTCGGCTCACTAAAGTGCTCATGGATGGCGTAGCAGACTAAACCTCATTTATGAGGACACGCTCAGTAAAATGCAAATGGACAGGAGTCGCATTGAGCAAAGTAACACAACCTTTCGTGGTATTATCCCTAGTTGAGAAGCCAAATTCTCGGGAAAAATCAAACTCGACGTGGTATTTGGCACGCCGGAGAACTATAGGTCCGAAGAGTTACTCTTCCATGTGGCACCATTCAAAAGCGGGTATCATGCTTTGCTGGGGCGAGACGCATTCATGCGCTTCCAGGCCGTACCCCATTACGTGTATATGAAGCTCAAAATGCCCGGGCCCAATGGAATTATCACTGTCATCTGTGATCCGGACATAGCACTCCGCGCCGAAAACAAAACCGCCTCTCTAGCCCTTGAGGCATTATCTGAGGCTCTCGCGGCCGAGGAATTGACCACTCTGTGTTCCATAGTAGATAGAGACAATATAATCCTTGATAAGAGACCCAAATCTAATTCCTTCAAGCCAGCGGATGAAATAGTCAAATTTCAGGTCCACCCGACGGACCCCATGAAAACAGCTTCCATTGGGGCACACCTGGATCCGACGGTGGACGCTGCATTACGCGCATTCCAGCGTGAGAACTGGGACGTTTTTGCCTAGCACCCTTCTGATATGCCGAGCATAGTCTCAATATAATGAAAGGATACAAACTAGTCAACCAAACTCTCCGCCGATTCTCCGAACCCAAACGACAGGCTATAGGGGAGGACCTAGCCAAGCTACTCGAAGCTGGGTTTATTAGAGAGATCAAACATCCGGACTAGCTAGCAAACCTAGTCATGGTACCTAAGAAGGATAAAACCTAGCGCATGTGTGTCGATTTCAAAGACCTTAACAAGGCTTGCCCTAAGGACCCCTTCCCACTACCTCGAATCGACCAGATTATTGATGCAACTGCAGGGCACGATTCCTTGTGCTTCCTCGATGCATATTCTGGATATCATCAAATTAAGATGAAAGAATCCGACCAAGCCTCCACGGCATTCATCAATCCGTACGGGCCCTTCTGCTTCAACATTATGCCTTTCGGGCTCAAGAACGTCGGTGCAACATACGAACGCATGATTCAAACATGCCTAGAAAAATAGATCGGCAAAACGGTGGAGGCATATGTAGATGACGTAGTCATCAAAACCAAACATGTCAATTCATTGGTGGATGACCTACGCCTTAGATTCGACAACCTCTGAGCATATGACATATGGCTCAATCCGGAAAAATGCGTTTTCGGTGTTCCAGCCAGAAATCTGCTTGGGTTCATCGTCTCCAATAGAGGAATCAAAGCAAACCCCGCAAAAATCTGAGCCTTGTCACAGTTGGCAACACAAACAGACCTCAAGCGAGTCCAAACATTAGCTGGGTGCGTGGCAGCTTTAAGCCGTTTTATCTCCAGACTAGGGGAAAAGGTGTTTCCATTATATCGCTTTCTACGCTGCACTGACCACTTCATGTGGACGGACACTGCCATAGCCGGACTGGAAGAAATAAAGGCTTTGTTAGCAAGTAACCCAATCATGGCCGCACCAAGCATCGGTGAACCAATGCTTCTCTACATATCTGCAACTCACCAGGTGGTGAGTGCGGTGCTCGTTGTCGAATGGGAGGATGAGGGACATAAATTCCCACTTCAAGAACCAGTATATTATGTATCAACGGTCCTTACACCATGCAGATCCCGATACCCGCATTATCAAAAGATAGCATATGCGGTCTTTATGGCATCCCGCAAGCTGCGGCACTACTTTCAAGAGTGCTCCATCACGATGGCTTCCAAAGTACCACTTAACGATATTATAAAAAATCGGAACACCACCGGCCGGATTGCCAAATGGGCCATTGAGCTCTTACCATTTCAAATAATTTACAAGCCACGCTGAGCTATCAAATCTCAGGTGTTGGCTGACTTCATCGCCGAATGGACACAGGCCGAAATCCCTAAAGAATATGGCACATATTCCAACTAGGTGATGCACTTCGACGGCTCTACAATGTTAGCCGGATTGGGGGCTACTGTCGTCTTGACATCCCCCACAGGAGACACAATCCGTTATGTGCTCCAAATCCTGTATACAGATTCTAACAATGCAACCGAATACGAGGCCCTATTACATGGTCTCTAGATGGCCGTCTCCATGGGCATACAACGCCTCGAAGTACACAGGGACTCAAACCTCACAATATCTCAGATAAATAGAAACTTCGACACAAAAGATTCGAAGATGGCGGCTTACTGCAACATCGTACTCAAAATATCAGCTCGGTTTGAAGGGCTCGAGTTTCATCATGTGGCTCGAGAGAGTAATCAAGCTGCGGACATACTTGCCCGCATGGGCGCCAAGCGCGACCCTGTCCCGCCTAACACCTTTGTGGAGAGGCTCTTCAAGCCATCTGTTGTGTGGTAGGATGATAGCGGCAACATCGTCCCGGAACTGACCATACCCTCAGATTCCAAACATAGTCCTGATATCGTCGGGGGTTCGGGCACCGAAGTAACACCATCGGATCATTAAATCATGGGTGTAATCGCGCCATGGACCAAACTTTTCCTCGCCTACCTTACTAGGAACGAGCTCCCTGGTGACCAGACAGAGGCCCGCCGCATTGTTCGGCGCTCGAAGGCCTACAAAGTCCATGAGGGGGGACTATACAAGAAAAGTACCACCGGAGTACTCCAAAGGTGTATATCCAAAGAAGAAGGACGGCAGCTCTTGACCGAAATTCACGCTGGTCTTGGTGTCCATCACGCCACCACTCGGGCCCTTGTAAGTAAGGCCTTCCGTATGAGTTTCTTTTGGCCCACGGCCCAGGCAGATGCACAAGACCTCGTACAGTGATGTGTTGGATGCCAGCTTTTCGCAAATCAAAGCCATATGCCGCCCACTACCTTATGAACAATCCCCATTACATGGCCTTTTCGGTCTGGAGGCTTGACATGGTCGGACCCCTTAAAGGGGGAAGCCATAAGAAGAAATATTTACTGGTTACGGTCGCTGACGGTGTCCTAGACTAGGGGGTACTCACCACGTCGTCTCCCGATCAGTTAGATTGGGCCAAGGACCCCCATGGTCGTATACTCATGGTCCAGTTCAGACAGCTGCCGCATATAAGTAAGATTCCACAAGACTTGGTGATCAAGACAAGGACTCCTCCCCACCGGCGTATTCGGCTAGGACTCTTGTTGTCATAGGCCTCTAGTACATTATGTAAACCAAGGCCAGGCTAGCTTCTATGGTTAGCCTCTATGATCTCGTTGTAGATCAACTCTTGTAATACTCATATCATCAAGATCAATCAAGCAGTAAGTAGGGTATTACCTCCATCAAGAGGGTCCGAACCTGGGTACACATCGTGTCCCCAGTCTCCTGTTATCATTAGCCTTAGACGCACAGTTCGGGACCCCCTACCCGAGATCCGCCGGTTTTGACACCGACATTGGTGCTTTCATTAAGAGTTCTGCTGTGTGATCAGCAAAGGCTCAATGGCTCGACTGTAGATCAACTGCGATGTCGGCTTCTTCATCACCGGCTCGACTGGTCACCTTGGCTTGACTGAGGACTGTGCCCTACCTCCGATCGTCATGTTCGGATAAGGGCCTTCATCAACATCAACTCCAATCTCTATCAAGATCATGGAGGAATCATCCATGGAGCTCGGGGGCTCAACGTCAACATTACCCTCGGGCGACCGTGTTGTTTTTCTGGACAGCGAAAGTGTATCCGCCGCCACCGCCTCTTAAAGTGTCATTTTAACGATTGCTTCTGTGGAATTATGCGGAATTTAGTCTACAACAGCCCTGGAAAATTTTGTCGAGTTCTGATGGAGGAATCTCTGGCAATCCATGATATATAGGAGCCCTGTCAAATCTGGATGGGAATCTGGATGAGTTTAGGGTGTGGTCTCCAGAGCTCAGCTCAGAGGTCCTTCGGAAGATCCAACCGTTCATCTTCTGCGGAATTCCCATATCTACCACCCCTCAAAATTTCAGCTAGATCCGACCGTCCAAACTCCGGGAACCTTCCGATTAGTGCATCACTTTTCGGATATGTTTTCTGCACGAGAACGAATCCGACCCGAATTCATCTTTTTTACGAACGGGATTTCGGACATCCTTTTTGAAGGAAGTTTTGTATGGGGTATTGTGTTTTGTTCCCAAACACATCCCGCTAATTTTAAAGTATTTTCCAATATGACCTTCACCATCACGTTGGTGTCAAACCAGCCCGACAACGTTGCTCTACGGCTGCCGACCTGCGCCAGACACATCGTCACTTTGTTGAGCCGAATTCAACTTCTTCAGATCATCATCTCGGCAAGCCGAACAAGAGTTCGGCATCGCGAAGGATAAATCATCACCAACATCGCCACCCCACGGATTATGCGGAGCGGGCACACCGGCATCGCCGCACGGTCACTTCATCAAGCCAGCATTGATCATGTCACAAGTTCCGACCTGCATCGGCATGGCCGAACCATTGCTTCATCGAGCCGATCTCCATCATGCCAAACTACTTCAACACCTCGGCAGACATGGCAGCTGCAACATCTCCTCACTGACTTGATCCATCTCCTCGTCTGGACCGGGGGCTTCGTCATCCCTTCATCGACCTACTCCGGAGACTTCGACATCGTCAACCGACCGACTTCGTCACGTTAGCTGGATCGGGGGCTTTGCCTTGGCAAGCCAACCTTTGCCAGCATCGTCATGCCTTTGCTTCATTACTCATCAGGCAATGGGTGTGCGGATCGAGTCCCAATTTTTGGAGTGACCTTTCTTTAGACCGCTACAAAAAATAAACCAAGTGCTATTAATCCTAGCAAATTTTTGCTTGTTTGGGTTTATCTTTCCCAAGGAATTATTACTCTGCTTTGTTCCATCATCTATACATAGGTCTATCGAATGGTGGTCGCATTAACGACGGTCGTGTGTGGTTCGGTCAGTTTTCGTACATAGTTCGGCAAGTGTTGTATCCGGAACTCGGACCGACCCGTGAATTTGGGCTTTGCCACGCCTTTACCACATCACACCGACGCCCTACATCGACATTGACCTAGACGCTCAGACCATATCTCTTTCATTATTCACTTCACTTGTATCAAATTAGGAGAACAATTTTTTATATACATTATTATCCTTATTTGTCATTACTTTTGGTTTTCACTATTTTATCTGTGCAGCCAATTGACTCAGACTGAGCCGCGTTGTCGCCTCCGTCAACCAAATTGTGTTGTCGCCTTGGCGCGCTGTCCTATGTTGGCAACCCCGCATCATCGCTTCGTTAGCCTATTCGCCGGAGCCTCCGTTGTCATCAACGTCGAGCACATTAACTAGCTAAGTCACTTTCATGCTCAAAAACTTTCAGTTTTAAATTTTGTTCGGTTCAACCAAGCATTATAATTTTTGGCAAAAAGTTGTTTGTGACAAAATTCCTTGTCAAAACTTTGTCTGTGCCACACAAATTCAATACCCCGTTTACTTGGGGGCTTCCTTTATAAAGCTTTCTCCTCTTGCATATGATTATACTTGTACAACTTCATTCCTTTTTCGTGTATTACGCCACAATATGCACAAAATTGACTTAAGTGTTCCGCAAGCTGGGTTGCCTTGCTCTTGTGGGTACCCCTACGTTCCTGATTGTTCGGCTAGGGAGTAAAGGGAGCACCTCTGCGATTGTCACGACCGGGTCATCCGAGTTCGGACCTCAGACTGGGTGAAGCCGAAAGCTAGCACTCTTATTGTTTTCAATCATGGTCGGCACACAACAGAACTCATGAGTACAAAAAATCTATTGCACAAGTCTCATAGTAACAATGAGCATCGAAGAAAGGTATCGGTGGAGGTACTATTTTCTTCGAAGATTCTTCTTACACTTCGTTAGTAATATAGCATAAGTTCTTTGAGCACACTTTGTCTGTTATAGCCTTATGGCTTGATTACCTAGTTATCGGAAACACCGTCGATATTCTCGACAGGTGGAGTACATAACACTTTTCGGTCCTTGACTGAAGAGGGAGAAGTCAACGGTCAGTTAAGACACGTTTAAAGTTCGGGTGAACACAGATATGATATAAGTATTTCGGTACATACTGTCATTATACATAAAATTCTTTTATCCAAGTCACTTGGGGGCTCTTAAAATTTATTTGAGCTGTTTTTCAAGATTATGGCACTTTTAAACTATTTGTCTGTTTTTAGCCCAAGTCTCGCAAAAAAATTTATGGATTCGGCAAAAAAATTATCGGATATTGCTATATATGCATCGGGTTCAAATTGTGTCTTCGGTCAATAGTTGGGTTGCCCGGCTCCTGTGCTTGCCTCCTACGTTCCGCTTTGTTCGGCTAGGTGTGCAAAGGGAGAACCACTGCGATTGTGCTTCCAGCTTGCATGGTTAAGCACCTCAGTGGAGAAAGCCAAAAACTGACTGTCACAATAAGCGTAAACTGGTCAGCGATCCGATGACTATGTTAAATGACATGCCGTTCGTAACATTGGCCGAAGTGTTTACGGCTTGACCTCGGCTATCGCCGAACACTAACCGGGGGCTCGTAGCTAGCTTCCCTAGTTTAAAGCTCCTATGACTAAGTGAAAGTTATAAATCCCGTATATCTGATTGCCTCGTTTTTGCTAACACAACCGCCTTCAGGCACCAAGACGTCGGCTAAGGGTTGTCTTGTTATTGTGGAAACGCCCTGCGTAGTATCTACAAAGGGGTAGAAGCCGACGATGGGCCACTTTCAACTGATAAACAGTCGCAACAGAGTCCAAATAAACATATCATCGGCATTTGTATTTAATATACAAGGACCGCATTCCGTAATCATCGTTATAAAGCCATAAATATGCATCAATTTGACTTAAGATTTTGCCCAAGCTGGGTTGCTTGGCTCTTGTGCTTACCCCTACGTCCCTGATTGTTCGGCTAGGTGGTAAAGGGAGCACCTCCGTGATTGTTACTACCAGGCCATCCGAGTTAGCACCTCAGACTGGGTGAAGCCGAAAGCTAGCAATCTTAAAGGATCACATTGGTCGGCAATGACGGAAGTGAAAATTTTAGTTCATTAATACCATAGAGTTCAGAAACTTTCCCCAAACTAAATCCTCAATATTTTCCTCCCACATTGATCGGAGGTGAGGTTTCAAGATCATGATAAGCATGACGACCCAAAGAAAGGAACCGATAGCGGGACTATTTTCCTTGGAAGATGTTTCTTACATTAAGTAATATACCATATCTCTCCCCGTACCTTTGTTTATAAAACCGTATGGCCGGATTGCCTTGTTTTCCATAAATCTTTGCCCTTATAACGGTTTTATAAAGTAGGAAAACACTCCTCGGCTACTCGCCGAAGAGGTTGAAGCCGATGGTCGGTCAACAAAATTTTATACAATACGGATTCGAGCATTAATGATATAGAGTACTTGGATACATAGAATCATTACATATAATTTATGATTTTATTATGGATATCGATCCTTAATCCGACCACCCATGCCCACATTAAGGCTTGGGGGCTACTGGGCTTTGTGCTCATTATTTATAAATATTAAAGGGGCACATCGATCCCCTGATCTGTTGTTGCCACCCGACCAGTAGCTCGGGGGCTACTGCATTGCCTATTCAATGCAGAAAATTCAAAGTGCTCAGTGTTCGGCTTGACCGAACTATGGTCAAACGTGTCTCCGAACAACAATAGGTACCATTTGGACCTATCTGGCATCAAGCTACTATATTGCGGCAACTTATCAAGACCCTCTCTCAAGGGCCCGTTCGATGATCACTATTATCTCTAATATATTACACTGCGTTTCTATTCCTACATGTGCTGCCGAGCTAGGAATCGATCCTCAGGCTGATTTCGCGCATCGACCTGAGTCTCAGGGGCTACTAGGAAAAGCGGTTTCATGTTTTCCTTCAGGTGCATCTCGGGTTTTAGACTGACACACACCTTGAGGGCTACTGGATATACATATACTAGCTATATATCTCGGCAAAGAATAAATTGCACCAGTCAAAAATCAGCCCGCGGTTGGGGTGGTGCACCACCTTGCATGCAGTCCGGCATAAAGATCGGGCGCCAGTGGCTAGCTCCATAGAGGACATTTCCGGCATTAAGCTCGGCTAAACTCCTTTAACTTTTTTGAACCTAGGTGATCTATGACACCTCGGATATAGTCTGGCGTTGGATCTTGGACATAGTCCGGTGTTGGAGTTGGATATAACCCGACACTGGAGCTCGGATACAGTTCGACATTGGAGCTCGGCTATGACATTACTATTCAGATACAGTTCGGCGATGGAGCTCGGATACATTCCGGCATTGGAGCTTGGAAGCGGTCCGGCGTTGGTGCTTGGTTGCAAATGATACCTCGAATGCAGTCCGTGTTGAAGCTCGGACGCAAGAGGACACTACCGCCTGGGAACAACTTCAAACCCGAGGTGTGGCATAAAAATAACAAGGCGTTGATAGAGGCCGGAAACTTAAAGGGGCTCCTCGGATACCCGACATGTAAACTCTTTGGATGCGCTTCGGTGATCCTCAAGATCGAAGATGAGAAGATTTGTTTAACTAGTTTTTTAAGACCGATGATCGAAGCTGAAGAACGGTTTGGAAGAATCGAGGAGCGTCCCCAACTTGAAGACCGGTTTAGGGGCCTACTGACGGTGTCCTGGACTAGGGGTACTCACCACGTCGTCTCCCGATCAGTTAGATTGGGCTGAGGACCCCCATGGCCGTATACTCATGCGCCAGTTCGGACAGCTGCCGCATACAAGGAAGATTCCACAAGACTTGGTGATCAAGACAAGCACTCCTCCCCACCGATGTATTCTGCTAGGACTCTTGTTGTCATAGGCCTCTGGTACATTATATAAACCAGGGCCAGGCTAGTCGATAGATAACGACAATCATAATCATAGGCTAGCTTCTAGGGTTAGCCTCTACTATCTCATGGTAGATAAACTCTTGTAATACTCATATCATCAAGATCAATCAAGTAGGAAGTAGGTTATTACCTCCATCGAGAGGGCCCGAACCTAGGTAAACATTGTGTCCCCCGCCTCCTGTTACCATTAGCCTTAGACGCACAGTTCGGGACCCCCTACCCGAGATCTGCCAGTTTTGACACCGAAAGACGCACTACAAAAAAAATACACTTTCGTGATGATACGTTTTGTCACAGTAGGTCGCGTTTTCTATCATGCATGTACATCCATGACGATTTTATGACAGAATCAAGATACTCATACATGTGCTATCGTAGAAGTGTTCCATGACATTACCAAAATTATCATCACGGATGTGTCCACTTCCATGACGATAAACCGCGTGTCACAGAAGTGCTTTCGTCAAGGGTGACCGACATGTGGCATCCACCATAATGGAACGTCGTTAAGCTATTGGTTTTGGATCCGATAACCCGTTAACAGCCTGGACCAATGGGGATTTTCCACGTGTAAAATCATCATTGGCTGGAGGAAACACGTGTCAGCTCCGCGTTGGCACAGGTGTCACTCATCCAATGGGCGAGATGCGCCTATGATATGTTGACACGTGGACCGGCCCAAAAGTGGCCCATAAAGTTTAAATGGGCCGGCCCAACTAAAGGCCCCCAAGATTTTGCGGACCATAATGGGCCGGCCCAACTAAAGTCCCACGAGATTTTGTGGACCATAATGGGCTGGCCCAGCAAAAGGCCCACAAGATTTTGCGGGCCATAATGGGCCGGCCCAGGTAAAGGCCCACAAGATTTTTGTGGGCCATAATGGGCCGGCCCAGGTAAAGGCTCATAAGATTTTTGCGGACCATAATGGGCCTGCCCAGCTAAAGGCCCACGATATTTTGCCGACATTAATGGGTCGGCCCAACTGTAGGCCCACAAGATTTTGAGGACCCTAGTAGGCCGGCCCATTAACTGGCTGCCATGTTTTTGGCCAAATGTTAGCCCATATTTGATCCGGTCCATTAATGGCCTGCCACATTCCGGGCTAATAATGGCCCATATGAGATCCGGCCCGTTAAAAGCCTACCATGTTCTAGGCCAAATTATGGCCCAAATTAGGTCCGGCCTTTAAGAGGCTTTGGACTAAATTTTGGCCCATATCGGATTCAGCCTGTCAACTGGATGATATGCTTTTGGGCCCACTTGCTAAAGGCCCATTTAGTAATTCGGCCTGATATTAGTTTCGGCCTGTTAAGGGCCCGTTTAACATTTCGGCCCTATATTAATTGCGGCCTGTTAAAAGCCCGTCATATAGTTGGCCCTAACTACGGCCCGGTTTGCATCCGCCCTGCTCGCAGCCGATAATCTGATTAGGGCAAACAAGGACCGAGACAATTTTGGCCTAGTAAAAGCCCCCGATTTGATTGGCATAATCATGGGCCTGGTCCATTTCAGGTTGCTACCGGCCCGTGAGTTGTTCAGCACGTTTCAAGCCCAACCTACTGCTCAGCCTCCTAAAAGCCCATTCAGTTTTCTTGCGAAAAGAGGACCGGCGGTTTACTCGGCCTATTAAAGGCCCAAATCTACTAGTGGGTCAGTTTACATTTAGGCCTTTTAACAGACCAAGATGACGGGGCCCATCATGCGGATCATACATCGTGATTGCATGACAGATCGATTATGTACCGTAATTTTACGGTTTGGCCGGTTTACTGCGAAGACAGGATATATATACAGTAAAATAACTGCAGCATCGTGAATAAGAAAAAAACCTAGACTATACAATAAAGAAATTACGGCATATTACATCGACTGGGCATCAAAGTTTGCCACTATGATAATAAAGCACAAGCAGACAGCAGATTACATACACTGGGCATCAAAGATCGCCACCAGTGCAAATAAACACGCCGACAAAATAATATACAAAACCGACAGCACTTCAATAGAGTTCAAGAAAGGTTAGCCCTGCTGGGGAGCTGCAGTGCAAGCTGATGAGACTGCGCTTATTTAACACTTATATCCTCCTCACTCTGAAACATAAACAAGCAGATAGATGACAGGTTTTGCACATAAAAGTATCAGTGCTGACAATTCATCACATGTCTTACTGACGAATAAAGTGACACTGTTTAAAATTGCATGAACACAATATGGTATTGTTCAGGTCAAGACATGGCAGGAAATGACATTGTGAAGGAGTTGGCAGCTTCACGACACCACTAGATTACAGATCAAGAACTCATAAGTATCAATGGTTAGTGTGTTGTCAATTTATCCCATTTCAGAATGGCAAATAAAGAGACGGTTTAAATAATAGTAGAATGATATTACATTGTTCATAGTTAGTACATTGCGAAATATAACATTGTGCTATAGTGGGTAGGTTCACCACACCACTGGATTACGGATCAAGAACAAAAGCATACATGGAGTGCAAAAGAAGATCACTTGCTCTGTATAGTTTAATTTACATGCTATGAAGAAGGAACTTGGTTGTACAACTAAAAACTTAAATTGAGAAGGACAAACTTTTGTTTATGAACTACATAATAAACTTTAAACATGCAATTTGATGCAAACACCAAAAATAAACAGCTGTTGCAGTCATGCCTAACCAAATATACACAACAAAGTTTGAAGGCTTGAGAAGGACAAACTTACATTATTGGTGAATACAAGCTCTATAAAGCCCTTGTCCATGCTGATGGGGGGCAATTCAAGAAGTTTCCCACAGAATCTTCTTCATAAGCATTGCCTTCATTCTACATTTTATTAAGAGTAAATATAGATGTGATAATATAAGAAAAAAATGGAGAATATTTAAGATAAGATGAAGAGTGATGCTACATAACCAAGTAGCTATAAATGTAAGTATAGTGATACATGCAAAGGTATAGCCAAGAGCAATGCATAGCTAAACTTCTTCAGTACCATCGGTGTTATCCAACCTTATGGTAAGAGTAAATATAGATCTGATGTGTAGAAAATGGAGGGCAAAGGAAAATAAGATGCGGAGTGATGATACATGAACAACTACCTGTCAATATAAGTACACTCATAAAGGATAGCAAGTACTTACAAGAATAATGCAGAGCTAAAAAATTTCATTGGCATTGGATATATTCTACACTAATGTAACCATTCATACAAATCAGATAATTTGGAGCGAACAATTGATAAGCAAGCTATCATGCATACTGCTGTCACATAATGAACCAGGTATGTATGCAAGTACAGTGATACAGGGCAACAGGTACTAACAAGAGCAAAGCAGCGGGCAACATATTTGCGATATCATGTCGTTCTTTTCAAACCGGAATTATTCTTCGAGCAGATTTCCTGCAAAAAAGATCCGTAAGGCACATGCGGAAAAGTAGAAGTTCAAATTGTCATGTGATTTCATAGACAGTACCTCATCCTGGGAACGAGACCAGTGCATAACAAGGTTTTTCCATTCAATGTCTTCTAAATTTAGCACAGGAGACTTCACCGGAAATTCATTTATAGACTTGCCATCAAAGTGTGATTTCCTCGGGTAACACCGATACTGCTGCAATGCTTCCTTGAAAATCACAAGCACGCTTTGCTCGTCATGACTATCCAGATTGACCCTCGCCTACTTACAACAATGTAATGTAAATCATTGATGTGTTCAATGAGTAGAAAACAGGAAAATAATAACCATGAACAATAGAACTTACATGTAAGTTGGATAGGAAGATGTGAAAATGGTGTTTGTCTTCACTATAATCTTCCCATGATGGGAATATATGCACGTAGTCCCTAAAAACATTGAAAGCATTGTCTTTTAAACTGGGAATAACTAGAATGGGGTTCCAATCTGCGGGAATTGGCCGTCTCTGCAGTTGGGATAGGTCTTCGGCCGGTGGACTTGCTGTACTTTTTGCTGGAGTGGGATTTTTCTCTGGTACGGCTGGTGCTATGGCAACTGAAATCGGCATACCTTTTGCTGGAGTGCAGGTCCTATGTGGTGGGGCTAGTGGTGTGGCCAGTGAAGTATGGGTACAGTCTGCTGGAGTCGGTCATACATTTTGTGTCACCGGTTGTACATCCAATATAAGTGGGGTGTTGTTTGATTTCTCCGGCACCACCACGTTTTTCAAGGACTTTGCTGGTGCTCCTTCAGGTTCGGCAATCACCCTCTTCCTTTTTGATTTCTGATGCACAAGAACATCATTTGAGTGGAAAAACATGGTATGATGATACGATAATATGTATTGATAATGGATGGACATGGCATCTCGACATATATGATGAGTGAACTAAGCAGATGGCGATGCAACAAAGTTGAAGAAATGCAAGACAACATATGCAAGATACGCGCAATCAATAAAACCTTGCCAAATTAGAACAGGCACCTTGATGGGTGAACAGGACAGGCCATCTGCCTTTGACTCCTCGAGGTTAATAGTCATTAGGATCATATTCTGAACAAGAATCAACAGGTGGGGAGCGTATGAGTTTCATTGCATCCAGAATGGCACTCAATGCCTTGGTGCCAATTTTTTAAGTCATGGCAGTGTTTAGCTTCAAGAGTGGACTGCTGCTAGTGCGACACAAAGCAGCTACATAGATCATAGTGTAGATATAATGGGAAAACTGTAAGCATCGGAGTAAAATCAGCAAAGTGGAACTTGCTGGAATATATGTGCTAGTATTGCCGGTACGGCTAGAAAGGCTTCGGATACCAGCTCTCTTCAACTGAAGGTGCGGTACTGTTAATATCAGTGTAAATCTCAAAGGCGACACAGCTCCCCGCATTTCCTTGCTATTCTTATAGGATTCAAGTGGGCAGGCCACTACAAATCCTATTCCTATGTTTACAAAATCCTATGAATCAGAGAGGCCCGAAGAGTTCAAAGTGTCCATCACAACCGACCGTATAGACCTCTACACTGCAAATGTCCCTGCTCATCTTCACTACAAGGAACATACTGTACTACTATCATACTCCCTCCATTCCAAAATATAAGTCTTTGTAGAGATTTCCACTATGGATCACATACAGATGTATCCAGATACATTTTAGAGTGTAGATTCACTCATTTTGCTCCATATGTAGTCCATGGTGGAATCTATACAAAGACTTGTATTTAGGAACGGAGATAGTACTTATTAAAGAAGAACGGAAGAGGAACATGCTAAAGAAGAGCAAGCAGATTTTGGATAATAAAATGTTCGTTCCGCAGTGCCCACACATGATGAACCAGAGCGCATTAAGAAAGCAACTCCCTGATGTCTCTCTATATGTGGTGCACGTGCTTTTCGAAAGTAAAGTAGGAACATTAGCTGACCAACTAAATGTTTCTATTTTAGTAATATCAGCATCATATCAGATTCGTACTTGAGCAACAAGTTTGGAATTATGAGTGGCACGTTGTTTAGCTTGATGGATTCAGGAGCAGTGCTAAGCGGGTACGATAATGGTACTGAATATAAAGGCATGTCTGCATGCAAGTCACGTGACTTTTGTCATTTGGGTCAGTCAACCATTTCAGGCGGTTGGATGAAGATCCTACGTCTCCTAACCCTTCTTCTTCCTCGTCTCTGATTCTTCCCATACAGAACACCGCACGGGCCACCGGCCAGACCACCGGCCCCCATCGCCTATGTTCCTCCGCCACCCCCGCCCACCCACGTCAAGTTTTCTTCATTCGGAGAGGCTCCACCACCGCCCCCCACAACCACTGTCCCCACCCAAGCCCCTTCGTTCGCACTGGCGAACTCCGGCGAGCACTGAAAAATCGACTGACCCAATTTTGAAATTTAGTCTACCGTGATTTAACTAGTGTGGAATATAAAAGGGGAAAACCATAAGCATTGGGAGTATAGTGTTGAGTATGCCATGGCGGATCTGAAGGTGCAAACTGGACAAAGGCAACTTCGCAACCAATGTTTGCTTTCAACTAGCATGTAAGTGATGGACAAGAAATCAGAGTAAAGCAGTGGCGATCTATTTTCTTGCTGCGATAAATAAGTTGAGCAGATACGAAAGAGTACCGCCTCTGGTGTGGCGTTGTGTATAAATCTGCTGAGAATTTGACGGTGCTACGATAACGATGGCTATCGGCAGCGTGGAAGCAGATCTAGAAGGGTAGATGGTGGAGACGGGGCACGGTGGACGAGACGGTCGTAGAAGCGGCGCTGGCAAGGTGGACGACGGCGGGGATGAAGCGAGAGGATGGGATGCAAGGATCCCGGTCCGAAGCTGTGGATGAGAGAGGTCGATCTCTTGTAATGGACAGCGGTGTCAGGGTATTAGCTCCCGCATGGTGGAGGAGGACGGCGGTGGATGGGGTGGCGGACGGAGGAGGCTGGGGTGGAGAGGGTGTTTTGGTGCCCACGAAGTACCAATGGGGAAATGGAGGTAGAGAGGAAGGGAGGAACCATGTCTTTAGGGTGCGCTTGTCTCAAATGCGAGGAAATTTACAAACTTAGCCCCCGTTTTAAATTTCCTACATCACTGCAATATTAGTCGATTAGGGATAGGACGGTAATCTCACATACACCAAACATTTGCCGACGAGAGTTTGTTTTTGGCTCCCACCATGTATCAATCAGGGAGGGAATCGATTTCGGCCGAGGCCACAATGTGTTTTGGCGCCCACCGTGTATGAATCAGGGTGAGAGGCGGTTATGTCACGTTTGAGTGAAATTGCAAACCTACCCCTATCGAAACCTATAGAAATTGAGCAGATAGGCGTTGCGTGGCAGGGATAGGCAATAACAATTTCCATCTCGCAGATTTTGGTTTCGGGCGGTTACTAGGGCTTTCCCCGCTTCGTTCAAATTTTGCAGAGTGCACGTTTACCATGCCAACTCAATTCAAATCCCGTTTGTATTCTGTTTTTTTGGGAAGGATCCATTTTTGATTGGAATAAAATTCTATATACATCATTTTTTATATATACTTTCAAAAGCACAACAAAGAATTCTGCTCCTTTATATGTATAATATGATTTACAAATACAATGATCTCAAAATCATAAGGTTGAATTCAAAAAATTTAAATCAAATTATGTTCTACTAAAATGTATGGATCAGTAATATCTACATGTTAAATAACATAGATGCGCGTGAATTCATATGAGTATGCATGTTTGATAGATCAATTTTGGTTCGAGTATGGATAACATGTATCATCTTCTCGAATTCAAATATTTGAATCCCTTTTATGTTCACTCCTTTCACGCCCATCTCTCTCGCATGCATGCTCTTTCATGTAGCTATCACTCTCTTTTCTCTATCTCACTCGCATGCTCACTTCATGTTTCTCCTATCCTCGCAAACATGGTCTCTCGATGTCTCCCTTGCAAGTGTCACACTCTCCCTATCATTATACATTACAAGGTTTTCATTATCTCTCATGTCTCTACAGTTCTCTGGTATCACTAGGTACCTAAGCTTTATTTTTCACCGCCACGCACACAGCCTCCACTCGTCTTTCACTTTATATTCCTCTCTATGGGATTCTCTCACACACCCTATATGTCTCTAGATATGACTCATACCACTAAAATTACTCTCTCTCCTGTAGACACAACATTTGTTGCAGTATCCCTTTCTTCTCCATACCAGACTGACATTATTCATTTGTTTACCGATTATACAAACTCCCCCCCCCCCTCTCTCTCTCTCTCACACACACGCACAACTCCTGCTTTCACTCCCCTTCCCGACTACCCTCAACCTCACACACACAAAACTCTCGCTTTCGCACCCCCGACTCATACTTCTCTCACAAACATTTATCGACTAGCCTCTAGATAGGTTTATACACCCGCACACTCGTGCTTCCACTATCACATACATGTCTCTCTCCTGCTCCTTGTATCTATGTAGATTTTTCTTCCCTTCTTGAGACACGCCCTCTCGATCATGCACCCACACACGAACGCCTCATTTTAAGTTGATACCTCTCGCACACACAATCTTTGTGTCTTTGTCACACATGCACTCTGTCCTCCTCCTCTCTCCCTCTCTCTCTCTCACACACATGGGCTTTTTGCAACAACTAGCAAGATGTCCATGCGTTGCACGGAACATCAAAATGCATTTGTATGAGGAGTTTATCTTGTGGGAGAAAAGGATGAACGAGGGAAGGCCTTATTTGCAAATGTGGAGAGGGGTGTGGGTATCTTTTTGCAAAATTGCCATAGTTTCCTTCCTATCCATCAGATATAGATCGGACGGCCTATATTGCGGGATGGCAGGCACACAATCATCACCGACTATGCTTTTTATAAGAGTAGGGATAAAAACAGAGTTGGTGATGATGGTGGGCCTGCCATCCTGCAATATAGGACGTCTGATTTATATCTGACGGATAGGAAGGAAACTATGGCAATTTACCCGCACTCCTCTCCACATTGGCAGATAAGGCCTTCCCTCGTTCATCCTTTTCTCCCACAAGATCTTGATGTTCCGTGCAACGCACGGTCATCTTGCTAGTAAGAGTAGAAATTATACATATACCACTTCTCAAATCTTGAAACCAACAACATTCCTCCCTTATCTCATCAAAACTGCCAAAGGAATATATTTTGAGTGAAACATATTTTTTTAGTGATATACGTATTTCCAAACTAGACTTTTTTTCTATCAAATCAGTGAATATGTATTAATCTACTTTGATCGTGTGGCAACGCATTGGCACATTGCTAGTAGTTATTATAATTTTTTGGACACCACACAAACGATGGAGTACATATACGAAGAGAAGAGATGCACGCACGCAGTCGGTCTCTCGCTGTCTCGCACACATGAGTGTTACGTAAAGGCAATGTTAACAAATAAACCATAAAACCCTAGGTGCATGATTGCTGCATTCGCGGGTACCGGGTACGTGGTGGAGCGCACCTTTGTAGGAATAGTCAACTCGCGTGATAATTTGATCCGTAGGAGTTGATGGTCGGGACCATAGGTGAACAACTTGGAGGCGGTGGCTCGCTAGTTGCCACAGATCGAGTAGCCACATTTAAAATGTCATCTTTTTAGTAGGGTTAAGATCCAATTTTCAATGGTGCGTTATAAGTACTAAGTAGTTTCTAGAACGATTGGTATGGAGCAAAAATGGAATTCATAGTACTACGTACCTCCTTGGTGTATGGATGTATGGGTTTATGTTGCGAGATGTTGAACCTAGTAGTTCTAGGGCAAATACTATGGTTTAGATTTAGATGTTGGTTTTCAGTAATGAAAATCGGAAGGGGGAAACCCTTCTTTGATTAAAAAAACTACTACCTCCGTTCTGGTTTACTAGTCCCCATCATATTTTGGGTCAAAGTTTGTCCATGAATTTTACTTGTAAAATGTGAATGGAAAACGAGATTGTGTTATACCCAAACAAAAAAGGAATGGAGGGAGTGATTGCTCTGACACGGACGTGACCTCTCATAGCGCAGGCATTGAACCGGTGCGCCGGCCAAGAGGGACCCACTCGCTGCAGGCCCGAGTGAACACGCCTCCTCACCACATGCAACCGGCTTCCGACTGCCCCGCCTGCCTTCATTGAATCCGCGCGTGTGCCGGCAACACGTCCTTCCGCAAGCCCCCCGGCATTTTAGAACACAAAAAATGCCCAAAATATAATTAATTATGGATGGTCTTGACTTGTTGTGCTTGCACTGGTAGCAGGAACAAGAGGTTTTTCTTTATTTATAACTCTCCTCACATTTCTTGGCTTTGAAGTGAATCATGGTTGTGAACATTATGTATGAACTAGCAAAGTGGCCCGCCCGATGTGCAGGCTAGATTTTATATAGTTTGATGAGAATATATTATTTGATTTGTAAAAAGAAAATTTTAAACGAAATTAATGTTGTTATCATGATACAAACCAATTAAAAGCTAAAAGCTAAAAGGCATACAAAATACTCATTTAATACCATTCTTTGATCAGAAAATCTATCAATCCTAAAAACTAAAACGCATACAACATTGGACATATTTTAGATATAACTCATTCAAAAAATCATGTAAGATTGATGTCGTTTTTTCCTTCTTTGCCATGATGTTTGTTTTGGCTGGTATATCTTTGGCCTTAATCTTCAGTATTGGATATTCATAACTAAGAGAAAAAGGAAGGTATGATCTTGTTTTTCTATCCTAGACTATGGAATAATATTTTTTATCCTTGAAGTCAGATCCTTGATACATATGTTATATATCTGTTTTGCGGAGCTTAGAGCAAGCAATGAGATGTAGATACCAATATTCATTGGTTAAACTATATTCATCTCTGGGAATACGTTCGAACTAAGATTTTGTATCTGAGGCCAGCTGTATCATTCATCTCCATGTATATGTAATGTTTGATTTGCATCTTGTTTGGTCTATACTTGGTTAGAAAGAAAGAAAAGATTCCTAAATGATGAACCCTTACAATTCAACGTGGAGAGGTTTCAGGATGCCGTGTAAGAATCTTGAAACTACACTTTACTTTTTCATGTCCCTTGTTTATTTAGTAGAATTTAGTTGTATAATTCTTAGCCCCACACAAAAGGACAATGGAAGTGTGTATCGTAGTATCATAAGTTGGCCTTTGAACCATTAACCAAGTTGGTTCATGCCCGCAAAAAAGGCAGGATGCTAGAAATAAGAGGTTGATTTTGAGCATTATTATTGAGAAAGTACTTCGGAGAAGACAGTTATATGGACAAAAGTTAATATACACATACATGACAATAATAGTCAATTTGCAACACTATCAAAATGGACCATCATACAGAAAGAAATATGGTTTTTCCCAATTCATATGTATGTCATCGGCTCATCGCTTAGACAACTGAAGGTATAAATCTGAACCTAAAAACCGAAGGATAGAGAAAAGCACTCCCATTTAGCAGGTACCAAAAACTATGTATTATTGTTTTCATATTTAAAGGTCAATTTGACGAAGAAAAATCGATGGAACACATTGCATTCGAAGAACAATCATGTTTGATAAGGGGTAAATATATTGTTTTCGATATAGGCGAAGTAAAATTTCTAAAACTTGGACTTCGCGAGAATGGGCATACCTCGCCTTGCTTTGTAGAGACCAATCTGGTGCCAAGAAAGCCCCACCACAAAAGTACGGCATATTTTATTGTATTTTTTAAATAAAACATTTTCAAATAAATAGATGAGTATGTTTTTTGAGAACCAAGTATTATATTTTATGTTGAGGGGTAAACCCAAGTTTATTCATCAAAGTCCACATGATATGGGATATAATGTAGGTCATGGGGTTGGCCAACCAGAAGTGGCATCCTGGACCCCATGATAGAGAAAACTTGGCTAAGCTATATGCTTCAAAATTCACAGCATGACCTCGAAACGAAAAACTACAATGAAAGATAGAAGCTTTGAGATTGATCTCCCTAATAATTGCACCATATATACCTTGAGCACCCCTGGAGATATCTGAGATTACTTGTTTGTAGTCAAGGCAATAACAACATTCTAGAGGGTGGATGTCTTCTGCTAGAGTGAGGGCCTCTTGACATGCAATTGCTTCCAACGTGGTTGGGTCAAGAACTCCCTCAATTACAAGTGCCAAGCTCTCAAGATGGTTTCCAGCTTTTGTTGGGGAACGTAGCAGAAATTCAAAATTATCCTACGTGTCACCAAGATCTATCTATGGAGAAACCAGCAACGAGGGGAAGGAGAGTGCATCTACATACCCTTGTAGATCGCTAAGCGGGAGCGTTCAAGAGAACGGGGTTGAAGGAGTCGTACTCGTCGTGATCCAAATCACCGGAGATCCTAGTGCCGAACGGACGGCACCTCCGCGTTCAACACATGTACAGCCCGGTGACGTCTCCCACGCCTTGATCCAGCAAGGAGAGAGGGAGAGGTTGAGGAAGACTCCATCCAGCAGCAGCACAACGGCGTGGTGGTGATGGAGGAGCGTGGCAATCCTGTAGGGCTTCGCCAAGCACCGCGGGAGACGAGGAGGGAGAGAGGTAGGGCTGCGCCTTGAGGGAGAGGTTCTCGTGTCTCTGGAAGCCCCCAAACCCCCACTATTTATAGGAGGAGGGGAGGTGGCTGCGCCCCCATCTAGGGTTCCCACCCTAGGGGTGCGGCAGCCCTAGATGGGACTTGGAGGGGGCGGCCAAGAGGGGGGAGAGAGGGGGCGCGCCCTAGGGAGGGCCTTTAGGCCCATCTGAGCCTAGGGTTTCCCCTCTCCCCTCCTAGCTGCGCCTTGGGCCTTGTGGGGGGCGCACCAGCCCACCTGGGGCTGGTCCCCTCCCATACTTGGCCCATGCAGCCCTCCGGGGATGGTGGCCCCACTTGGTGGACCCCCGGGACCCTCCCGGTGGTCCCGGTACGTTACCGATAAAACCCGAAACTTTTCCGGTAACCAAAACAGGACTTCCCATATATAAATCTTTACCTCCAGACCATTCCGGAACTCCTCGTGACATCCGGGGTCTCATCCGGGACTCCGAAGAACATTCGGTAAACACATACAAACTTCCTTTATAACCCTAGTGTCATCGAACCTTGAGTGTGTAGACCCTACGGGTTCGGGAACCATGCAGACATGACCGAGACGTTCTCCGGTCAATAACCAACAGCGGGATCTGGATACCCATGTTGGCTCCCACATGTTCCACGATGATCTCATCAGATGAACCACGATGTCAAGGACTCAATCGATCTCGTATAGAATTCCCTTTGTCTAGCGGTATTGTACTTGCCCGAGATTCGATCGTCGGTATGCCGATACCTTGTTCAATCTCGTTACCGGCAAGTCTCTTTACTTGTTCCCGTAACACATGATCCCGTGATCAACTCCTTGGTCACATTGTGCACATTATGATGATGTCCTACCGAGTGGGCCCAGAGATACCTCTCTGTTAACCGGAGTGACAAATCCCAGTCTCGATTTGTGCCAACCCAACAGACACTTTCGGAGATACCTGTAGTGCACCTTTATAGCCACCCAGTTACATTGTGACGTTTGATACACCCAAAGCATTCTTACGGTATCCGGGAGTTGCACAATCTCATGGTCTAAGGAAATGATACTTGACATTAGAAAAGCTTTAGCATACGAACTACGATCTTTGTGCTAGGATTAGGATTGGGTCTTGTCCATCACATCATTCTCCTAATGATGTGATCCCGTTATCAACGACATCCAATGTCCATGGTCAAGAAACCGTGACCATCTGTTGATCAACGAGCTAGTCAATTAGAGGCTTACTAGGGACATGGTGTTGTCTATGTACCCACACATGTATCTGAGTTTCATATCAATACAATTATAGCATGGATAATAAACGATTATCATGAACAAGGAAATATAATAATAATAACCAATTTATCATAGCCTCTAGGGCATATTTCCAATAGTCTCCCACTTGCACTAGAGTAAATAATCTAGTTCACATCGCCATGTGATTAACACTGACAGGTCACATCGCCATGTGACCAACATCCAAAGAGTTTACTAGTGTCTAAACTAGTTCACATCAGCATGTGATTAAGTCTCAATGTGTTCTGGGGTTTGTTCATGTTTTGCTTGTGAGAGAGGTTTTAGTCAACGATTCTGCAACATTCAGATCCGTATGTACTTCGCAATTCTCTATGTCATATTGTAAATGCTGCTTCCACGCTCCACTTGAAGCTATTCCAAATGGTTGCTTCACTATACGTATCCGGTTTGCTACTCAGAGTCATTCGGATAGGTGTTAAAGCTTGCATCGACGTAACCCTTTACGCCGAACTCTTTATCACCTCCATAATCGAGAAACATTTCCTTATTCCTCTAAGGATAATTTTGACCGTTGTCCAATGATCCGTTCCTGGATCATTCTTGCACCCCTTGACTGACTCATGTCAAGGCACACTTCTGGTGCGGTACACAGCATAGCATACTATAGAGCCTACGTCTGAAGCGTAGGGGACGGCCTTCGTCCTTTGTCTCTCTTCTGCCGTGGTCGAGCTTTAACTCTTAACTTCACACCTTACAACTCAGGTAAGAACTCCTTCTTTGACTGATCCATCTTGAACACCTTCAAGATCATGTCAAGGTATGTGCTCATTTGAAAGTATTATTAAGCATTTTGATCTATCTTATAGATCTTGATGCTTATTTTTCAAGTAGCCTAATCCAGGTTTTCCATTGAAAAACACTTTTCAAATAACCCTATATGCTTTACAGAAAATTCTACATCATTTCTGATCATAAATATGTCAACAACATATACTCATCAGAAATTCTATAGTGCTCCCACTCACTTCTTTGGAAATACAAGTTTCTCACAAACTTCGTATAAACCCAAAATCTTTGATCATCTCATCAAAGCGTACATTCCAACTCCGAGATGCTTACTCTAGTCCTAAGAAGGATTGCTGGAGCTTTGCATACTTATTAGCGTCTTTCAGGATTGACAAAACCTTCTGGTTGTATCACATACAACCTTTCCTCAAGTATAACATCGAGGAAACAATGTTTTGACATCCTATCTGCAAGATTTCATAAATCATGCAGTAATTTCTAATGTAATCCCAACAGATTCTTAGCATCGCTACGAGTGAGAAAGTCTCATCGTAGTCAACTCCTTGAACTTGTCGGAAAACATCTTAATGACAAGTCGAGCTTTCTTAATGGTGATACTTACCATCATTGTCTTTCTTCTTCTAAAATCCATCTGTACCCAATAGCCTTAAGACCATCAAGTAGTTCTTCCAAAGTCATGGATCCTTTCTCGGATTTTATGGCCTCGAGCCATTTGTCGGAATCCGGGCCCACCATCGCTTCTCCATAGCTCGTAGGTTCATTATTGTCTAGCAACATGACCTCTAAGACAGGATTGCGTACCACTCTGAAGTAGTACACATCCTTGTCACCCTACGAGGTACGGTAGTGACTTGATCCGAAACTTCATGATCACTATCATAAGCTTCTACTTCAATTGGTGTAGGCGTCACGGGAACAACTTCCTGTGCCCTGCTACACACTAGTTGAAGTGATGGTTCAGTAACCTCATCAAGTCTCCACCATCCTCCCACTCAATTCTCGAGACAAACCTTTCCTCAAGAAAGGACCTGATTCAAGAAACAATCCCTATTGCTTTCGGATCTGAATTAGGAGGTATACCCAACTGTTTTGGGTATCCTATGTCGGTGTACTAGAGTAGGGGTACCCTATTACCCCAAACTCGTGCACGGGCAGTTGCAGCGCCCCGTGGCAAGGCTTGCCGGGTGACCGCCAGGACCCTCCGTGGTTCCCTTGAAGACCATTCAAGAACAAAGTATTCAAATCAAGGCCCCGGCAAGAGGAGCTTGCCGGGAAGGCCAACCAAGGCCCCGGCAAGAGGAGCTTGCCGGGAAGAGACAAGACCCCGGCAAGAGGAGCTTGCCGGGAAGGCCACTCAAGACATACCAAGAAAGCTTGCCGCGACGCGCTCTGTGTCCCGGCAAGATCCAGCGAGCGACAAGCTTCCGGACGCGACAAGACGACGGCCGCGGCAAGGAGCTTGCCGCGGGAAACCCCCACCTCGTGCCCGCGCTCCAGCTCACCTGCTAATGTGTCGCTCTGGGACTCTCCCAAGCACACGTGGCGGGAGGCCGTGCAGCTAGGGCTACGTGGTGGCAAGCGGAGATGAAGAGAAGCCCATCGTGGCAAACGGTGGCACTCCTAACGGTCACTTTTTGCACTGTTTAGGAGACTCAGACAGACATTTAATGCCCCTGTCCCCTGCCGTCAAAATTAGGTAGGGCACACTGTATCCACAGTAGCGGTAGCTGCACCCACCCATCCTTTTCCATTTTTACCCTTCTTGTCTACGTTGCCCCCTGTCGGTGACCCCTTGAGAGTATAAAAGGAGGCCCAAGCGCAACGTAGAAAGGGGACCCCGAAGGATTCGGGAGTTCAGAGGTTAGGCTAGTTCGGCTCGTTCAACACCAGGAACACTCTCACGCTCAGTCCGGCAGCGTCCATCGCTCCTGAGCAAGAATTCAATATACACAAACAAGCAGCAGTAGGGTTTTAAGCATCCGTGCGGCCCGAAGCTGGGTAAAATCGCCCCGCGTGCACTGCCTCGATCCGCTCTTTGTGCGCTCTCCGCCCCCCACCGAACCGAAAAGGGGCCCTGTCCCCATAGGTGTTGGCGGGAATCAGCATCGCCCCCGGCATCTCTGGCGCGCCAGGTAGGGGGCGTCGAGACCGTGCGAACCCGATCCGGCATGCACGCAAGCTAGATCTTCATCATCATGGCTCCCAAGGAGCGGCCTAGCAAAAGAACGACGCCAGTGCGGCGACGGGAAAAGCTAAGTCATGCAAAACTTTAGATATTTCCTTCCTATATAAGGTTATCCGCCTCGGAGATCTTGTTCTTTGTACGGAAAACCTGTGCACGGAGGAATCAACTCGTAGCTAGTCGCGCCCTTATTTTGTTTCGAGTACGCTCAACAACTTAAGTGAGCTGCTAGCGCCCTTACTTTGTTCGAGTCCGCTCAGCAACTTAAGTGAGCTACTAGCACCCTTACTTTGTTTCGAGTCCGCTCAACAACTTAAGCGAGCTGTAACTAGTTGCGACAAGATTGCTTGTCGGTAGCGACCCCGCCAGCAGGCTGCTGAAGTTCCGCACTCGGCGCTCGCGGCAAGGGTGCCTGCACCGGCAAGTTTCCCTAGAAAGCGTAGGGTGGACGTACAAAGAGAGCTTGAACAGGAAGATAGCATGCGCTATTTATTTGAGATTTCTGCATAGACCTGTATGCCGAGGAGCCTTCTCGGGGCTAGTTGCGCTCCATGATTGCCTCGAGTCCGCTCGGCAACTTGCGCGGTTGCGCTAGAACCAAGAAGGTAAACCTTTCCGGGAGGCGTTGTTCCCAAATAGCCGCTAAGGGCCCGTTCCCTCACGCGGTACTGGCTGGATCGTACGCACCGGAAAGCATTCCAGCAGGCATAGGGAATATGCAGCAAAAGTCGAAATTCGCAAGCAAGTTGAGTGCACTTCGGATGCTAATCACTTGCTATGTTTGAACGCAGTTTTGGCCCGGGGGCTGGCAACGCTCTTAGGGACAACATCTTCGGCGTCAAGAACGACGAAGTTCTTTGCCATAAGCCTTTCCGACAACGATCTTGCCGGGAGCCGGCGTCAAGAACAACGAAGTTCTTCGCCATAAGCCTTTCCGCCAATGAGCTTGCCGGAATCTAGCGTCAAGAACGACGAAGTTCTTCGCCGTAAGCCTTCCCGGCAACGATCTTGCCGGGAGCCGGCGTCAAGAACGACGAAGTTCTTCGCCATAAGCCTTTCCGGCAATGATCTTGCCGGAAGCCGACGTCAAGAATGACGAAGTTCTTCGCCATAAGCCTTTCCGGCAACGATCTTGCCGGAAGCCGGTGTCAAGAACAACGAAGTTCTTCGCCAAAAGCCTTCCTGGCAACCAGCTTGCCAGAAGCCGGCATCGAGAACGTCAAAGTTCTCTGCTGAAGATAAAAGCCTTCCTGGCAACCAGCTTGCCGGAAGCCGGCATCGAGAACGCCAAAGTTCTCTGCTGAAGATAAAAGCCTTCCTGGCAACCAGCTTGCCGGAAGCCGGCATCGAGAACGCCAAAGTTCTCTGCTGAAGATAAAAGTCTTCCCAGCAACCAGCTTGCCGGAAGCCGGCATCGAGAACATCAAAGTTCTCTGCTGAAGATAAAAGCCTTCCAGGCAACCAGCTTGCCGGAAGCCGGCATCGAGAATGTTAAAGTTCTCTGCTGAAGATAAAAGCCTTCCTGGCAACCAGCTTGCCGGAAGCCGGCATCGAGAACGTCAAAGTTCTCTGCTGAAGATAAAAGCCTTCCTGGCAACCAGCTTGCCGGAAGCCGGCATCGAGAACGACAAAGTACTCTGCTGAAGATAAGAGCCTTCCCGACGAGCCAGTATCGCGGAGGGCTGTGAGTGCCAAGAATCGTCCACGGCAAACCAGAGTTGCCGAGGGCTGCACTATCAGATAAGTCTTTCATCCCTCATCATGCATCCTCTTATGGACTGGGGAATGTGAAACCACGTTTCTTCCCGGAAACTGCCGTGCTCCCTCGATTCTAGGCCCTGGGGTTCGTTCTCGGGGCCAAGTTTGGTCGTAGTCGCGGCAGCAAAGGGATGAAACGAGGAGACCTCACCCACCTCGTTCCTGCCTCCGTCAAAAGCGTGAGAAAGGTTGAGCGACGTGGGAAGGCGGCAGGGCCTGTTGCCGGGAGATGAAATGTCTATCCGAGGGATACCAAGGATTTGCTCCTTGGCGTGGGTTTAACTCGCGAGACAAATAACCCGGCAAGCATCCCCTTTCATTAAAAAACATCCCACTCAGGTACAGTCCATAGAGGATGAAAAACATGAAAGAGAGGATTACAGATTTTAGATACAGCTAAGGCCCGAAGGCTTACAAATTAAAAAAGATAAGGTGCCCGTAATCCCTTTCCTATCCCCCTTTTCAGGAGGCAGGTCAAGGAGGCGAAAAGGGCAAAAGGAGTGCCTAGGAGAGCTACGGGTGCCAGAAGACACCAAGGGAACATCCCGGGGGCCGTCCGAAGGCTGGACGGCGACGGCGACGCTGGAAGTGGGGCTCGAAGACGGGGCGGCGGGACGTCAGCACGCTGTCGAGGGCACCACGCCCTCGTACTCCAGCTTGACGGCCTTGTCGCCTGCCCTCTTCCCCTTCCGCAGCCTCCCTACGCCAGCCGCCCAAGGAGACGACCCCGGGAGTTCAAGAAGCCGGCGACGCGGATGATGGAGTCGTCGGGCGCCCCCTTGCGGGCCCCTCCGTCAAGCTGTGGATGCGGGCGAACGTCTTCCACCCTCGATCAAGATACATCACATTAGGGGCTGGAAATGCAACGCGGACTCGCGTGCCGCTGATCCCACAGCCCCTCATGTGCAGTCTCAGCGTCTCGGGCGGCTCCACTTCCATCGCGCGCGCAAACGGAGCTGGAAGCCGGAGGCGACGATGAGGCGCCCGGCGCAGCCTGACGAAGAACTCGCAAGGGTCATCCCCTATATGGACCGCCGTGGGGGGAGGAGCCGCCGGCGGAGGTGAAGCTGACGCGCCGCCCCGTTCGCCTCTTCCCCGAGCGCCTCGACCTTGTCCTCGACCTCGTCCGCGGCCTCGCCCCCTCCCTCTTCCCCTCATGGCTAGCTCTGCCACCACGGGCGCGGAAGAAGGAGAGATGCGCTGTCTGGCGGCGACCCTCCCTGCCACCGATGAAGGGCCTGGGTTCCCTTTCTCCATGGCAGATGAGAGAAAGGGGAGCAAAAGCTGAGGAAAGGAGAAGATGAGAGAGTGCGGGTTTCTGTGCTCCCATCCCGCTCTTTATAAAGGAGCGAGGTGGGGGCTCGGCCGCCCCGCTCAGCGAATCAAGACACGGGAAGGGCAAGGAGTCGGGGCCGACCCGCTCGCGACGGCCCAAGTTCCCACTCCACCGTCCGTGACCCCAAGCGCATGGGAGCCGCGTGGCAGGGATGCAGAGCTAAGGCGACAAGTGAGGCGGCCTCGCTCCGCCCTGTGAACGCGGGGAGGGGACGTCCCGAAAACCGCGCACCAGCCCTGTCCAGTAAATGCACCACGCCCTCACACCTACCTCCGTTTAAGGAGGAAGGCGTGAATCGTCCCCATCATCGTGGCCTGACGCATGCTCGGGGAGCTTAGCCCCATGCACGCCACCCACGATCTTACCCACGACGCCGCGTTTGACGCGTGCCGATCTGGGCGTGCGCGGTGGGAGCGGAGTTAGATTCGGCGTGACCTAGGCTGCGCGTGCCCGTGCACTGTTTTGGGCCTGGCCCAACAGCGCTCGGCACCGTGTATGGCCCAGGCCCGGGGGCTCCTGTCGGTGTACTAGAGTAGGGGTACCCTATTACCCCGAACTCGTGCACGGGCAGTTGCAGCGCCCCGCGGCAAGGCTTGCCGGGTGACCGCCAGGACCCTCCGTGGTTCCCTTGAAGACCATTCAAAAACAAAGTATTCAAATCAAGGCCCCGGCAATTGGAGCTTGCCGGGAAGGCCAACCAAGGCCCCGGCAAGAGGAGCTTGCCGGGAAGAGACAAGACCCCGCAAGAGGAGCTTGCCGGGAAGGCCACTCAAGACATACCAAGAAAGCTTGCCGCGACGCGCTCTGTGTCCCGGCAAGATCCGGCGAGCGACAAGCTTCCGGACGCGACAAGACGACCGCCGCAGCAAGGAGCTTGCCGCGGGAAACCCCCACCTCGTGCCCGCACTCCAGCTCACCTGCTAACGTGTCGCTCTGGGACTCTCCCAAGCACACGTGGCGGGAGGCCGTGTAGCTAGGGGTACGTGGTGGCAAGCGAAGATGAAGAGAAGCCCATCGTGGCAAACGGTGGCACTCCTAACGGTCACTTTTTGCACTGTTTAGGAGACTCAGACAGGCATTTAATGCCCCTGTCCCCTGCCGTCAGAATTAGGTAGGGCACACTGTATCCACAATAGCGGTAGCTGCACCTACCCATCCTTTTCCATTTTTACCCTTCTTGTCTACGTTGCCCCCTGTCGGTGACCCCTTGAGAGTATAAAAGGAGGCCCAAGCGCAACGTAGAAAGGGGACCCCGAAGGATTCGGGAGTTCAGAGGTTAGGCCAGTTCGGCTCGTTCAACACCAGGAACACTCTCACGCTCGGTCCGGCAGCGTCCATCGCTCCTGAGCAAGAATTCAATATACACAAACAAGCAGCAGTAGGGTTTTACGCATCCGTGCGGCCCGAAGCTGGGTAAAATCGCCCCGCGTGCACTGCCTCGATCCGCTCTTTGTGCGCTCTCCGCCCCCCACCGAACCGAAAAGGAGCCCTGTCCCCATAGGTGTTGGCGGGAATCAGCATCACCCCCGGCATCCTATGAAGATGCATTTTATCCGCTTTGGGTTCGAGCTTATCAACCTGAAACAATTTCACATAAGCATCGCAGCCCCAAACTTTTAAGAAACAACAACTTAGGTTTCTCCAAACCATAGTTCGGTGTCGTCTCAACGGAATTATGTGGTGCCCTATTAAAGTGAGTGTCCTTGTCTCTAATGCCTAACCCATGAACGATAGTGGTAATTAGATAAGAGATATCATGGTACGCACCATATCCAATAGGGTGCAACTATGATGTTCGGACACACCATCACACTATGGTCTTCCAGGCGGTATTAATTGTGAAACAATTTCCACAATGTCTTAATTGTGTGCCAAAGCTCGTAACTCAGATACTCATCTCTATGATCATATCATAGACATTTTATCCTCTTGTCACAATGACCTTCAACTTCAATCTGAAGTTACTTGAACCCTTCAATAATTCAGACTTGTGTTTCATCAAGTAAATATACAGTATCTACTTAAATCATCTGTGAAGTAAAACATAACGATATTCACTGCATGCCTCAGCACTCATTGGACTGCACACATCATAATGTGTTACTTCCAACAAGTTGCTATCTTGTTCCATCTTACTGAAACCGAGGCTTTTCAGTCATCTTGCCTATGTGGTATGATTTGCATATCTCAAGTGATTCAAAATCAAGTGAGTCCAAACGATCCATCTGCATGGAGTTTCTTCATGCGTATACACCAATAGACATGGTTTGCATGTCTCAAACTTCTAAAAAATGAGTGAGTCCAAAGATCCATCAACATGGAGCTTCAGCATGCGTTTTACACCAATATGACTTACATGGCAGTGCCACAAGCAAGTGGTACCATCATTACTATCTTATATCCTTTTGGCATGAAAATGTGTATCACTACGATCGAGATTCAATAAACCATTCCTTTTAGGTGCTAGACCATTGAAGGTATTATTCAAATAAACAGAGTAACCATTATTCTCCTTAAATGAATAACCGTATTGCGACAGACATAATCCAATCATGTCTATGCTCAACGCAAACACCAATAACAATTATTTAGGTTTAACACCAATCTCGATGGTAGAGGGAGCGTGCGATGCTTGATCACATCAACCTTGGAAACACTTCCAACACGTATCGTCAGCTCACCTTTAGCTAGTCTCCATTTATTCCGTAGCTTTTATTTCGAGTTACTAACACTTAGCAACCGAACCGGTATCTAACACCCTGGTGCTACTACGAGTACTAGTAAAGTACACATTAACATAATGTATATCCAATATACTTCTATCGACCTTGCCAGCCTTCTTATCTACCAAGTATCTAGGTTAATTCTGCTCCAGTGGTTGTTCCCCTTATTACAGAAGCACTTAGTCTTGGGTTTGGGTTCAACCTTGGGTTTCTTCACTGGAGCAGCAACTGATTTGCTGTTTCATGAAGTGTCCCTTCTTGCCCTTGCCCTTCTTGAAACTAGTGGTTTCACCAACCATCAACAATTGATGCTCCTTCTTGATTTCTACTTTCGCGATGTCAAACATCGTGAATACCTCAAGGATCATCTATCCCTGATATGTTATAGTTCATCACGAAGCTCTAGCAGCTTGGTGGCAATGACTTTGGAGAAACATCACTATCTCATATGGAAGATCAACTCCCACTCGATTCAAGTGATTGTTGCACTCAGACAATCTGAGCACAAGCTCAACGATTGAGCTTTTCTCCGTTAGTTTGCAGGCTAAGAAAATTGTCAGAGGTCTTATACCTCTTGACGTGGGCATGAGCCTGAAATCCCAATTTCAGCCCTCGAAACATCTCATATGTTCCGCGACGTTTCGAAAAATGTCTTTGGTGCCTCAACTCTAAACCGTTTAACTGAACTATCACGTAGTTATCAAAACGTGTATGTCCGATGTTCGCAACATCCACAGACGACGATTGGGGTTCAGCACACTAAGCGGTGCATTAAGGACATAAGCTTTCTACTGTCCGCATAATCGCTACTGTCAACTTTCAACTATATTTTCTCTAGGAACATATCTAAACAGTGGAACTAAAGCGCGAGCTTACGACATAATTTGCAAAGATGTTTTGACAATGTTCAGGATAATTAAGTTCATCTCATGAACTCCCACTCAGATAGACATCCCTCTAGTCATCTAAGTGATTACATGATCCGAGTCAACTAGGCCGTGTCCGATCATCACGTGAGACGGACTAGTCATCATCGGTGAACATCCTCATGTTGATCGTATCTACTATACGACTCATGCTCGACCTTTCGGTCTCTTGTGTTCCGAGGCCATGTCTGTACATGCTAGGCTCGTCAAGCTAACCTAAGTGTTTCGCATGTGTAAATCTGGCTTACGCCCGTTGTATGTGAACGTAAGAATCTATCACACCCGATCATCACGTGGTGCTTCGAAACGACGAACTTTCGCAACGGTGCACAGTTAGGGGGAACACTTCTTGAAATTTTAATAAGGGATCATCTTATTTACTATTGTCGTTCTAAGCAAACAAGATGCATAAACATGATAAACATCACATGCAATCAAATAGTGACATGATATGGCCAATATCATTTTGCTCCTTTTGATCTCCATCTTCGGGGCTCCATGATCATCATCGTCACCGGCATGACACCATGATCTCCATCATCATGAGCTCCATCATCATGTCTTCATGAAGTTGTCTCGCCAACTATTACTTCTACTACCATGGCTACCGGTTAGCAATAAAGTAAAGTAATTACAAGGCGTTGTTCAATGACACGCAGGTCATACAATAAATTAAGACAACTCCTATGGCTCCTGCCGGTTGTCATACTCATTGACATGCAAGTCGTGATTCCTATTACAAGAACATGATCAATCTCATACATCACATATCATTCATCACATTCTTCTTGGCCATATCACATCACATAGCATACCCTGCAAAAACAAGTTAGACGTCCTCTAATTGTTGTTTGCATGTTTTACGTGGCTGCTATGGGTTTCTAGAAAGAACGTTTCTTACCTACGCAAAACCACAACGTGATATGCCAATTGCTATTTACCCTTCATAAGGACCCTTTTCATCGAATCCGTTCCGACTAAAGTGGGAGAGACTGGCACCCGCTAGCCACCTTATGCACCAAGTTCATGTCAGTCGGTGGAACCTGTCTCACGTAAGAGTACGTGTAAGGTCGGTCCGGGCCGCTTCATCCCACAATACCATCGAAACAAGATTGTACTAGTAACGGTAAGCATATTGTACAAAATCCACGCCCACAACTACTTTGTGTTCTACTCGTGCAAAGAATCTACGCAATAGACCTAGCTCATGATGCCACTGTTGGGGAATGTAGCAGAAATTCAAAATTATCCTACGTGTCACCAAGATCTATCTATGGAGAAACCAGCAACGAGGGGAAGGAGAGTGCATCTACATACCCTTGTAGATCGCTAAGCGGAAGCGTTCAAGCGAACGGGGTTGAAGGAGTCGTACTCGTTGTGATCCAAATCACCGGAGATCCTAGTGCCGAACGGACGGCACCTCCGCGTTCAACACACGTACAGCCCGGTGACGTCTCCCACGCCTTGATCTAGCAAGGAGAGAGGGAGAGGTTGAGGAAGACTCCGTCCAACAGCAGCACAACGGCGTGGTGGTGATGGAGGAGCGTGGCAATCCTGCAGGGCTTCGCCAAGCACTGCGGGAGACGAGGACGGAGAGAGGTAGGGCTGCGCCTTGAGGGAGAGGTTCTCATGTCCCTGGCAGCCCCAAAACCCCCACTATTTATAGGAGGAGGGGAGGTGGTTGCGCCCCATCTAGGGTTCCCACCCTAGCGGTGCGGCAGCCCTAGATGGGACTTGGAGGGGGCGGCCAAGAGGGGGGAGAGAGGGGGCGCGCCCTAGGGTGGGCCTTTAGGCCCATCTGAGCCTAGGGTTTCCCCTCTCCCCTCCTAGCTGCGCCTTGGGCCTTGTGGGGGGCGCACCAGCCCACCTGGGGCTGGTCCCCTCCCATACTTGGCCCATGCAGCCCTCCGGGGATGGTGGCCCCACTTGGTGGACCCCTGGGACCCTCCCGGTGGTCCCCGTACGTTACCGATAAAACCCGAAACTTTTCCGGTAACCAAAACAGGACTTCCCATATATAAATCTTTACCTCCGGACCATTCCGGAACTCCTCGTGACGTCCGGGATCTCATCCGGGACTCAGAACAACATTCGATTACCACATAGAAACTTCCTTTATAACCCTAGCGTCATCGAACCTTAAGTGTGTAGAGAAGTTCTCCGGTCACTAACCAACAGCGGGATCTGGATACCCATGTTGTCTCCCACATGTTCCACGATGATCTCATCGGATGAACCACGATGTCAAGGACTCAATCGATCCCGTATACAATTCCCTTTGTCTAGCGGTATTGTACTTGCCCGAGATTCGACCGTCGGTATGCCGATACCTTGTTCAATCTCGTTACCGGCAAGTCTCTTTACTCGTTCCCGTAACACATCATCCCGTGATCAACTCCTTGGTCACATTGTGCACATTATGATGATGTCCTACCGAGTGGGCCTAGAGATACCTCTCCGTTAACCGGAGTGACAAATCACAGTCTCGATTCGTGCCAGCCCAACAGACACTTTCTGAGATACCTGTGGTGCACCTTTATAGCCACCCAGTTACGTTGTGACGTTTGGTACACCCAAAGCATTCTTACAGTATCCGGGAGTTGCACAATCTCATGGTCTAAGGAAATGATACTTAACATTAGAAAAGCTTTAGCATACGAACTATGATCTTTGTGCTAGGCTTAGGATTGGGTCTTGTCCACCACATCATTCTCCTAATGATGTGATCCCGTTATCAACGACATCCAATGTCCATGGTCAGGAAACCGTGACCGTCTGTTGATCAACGAGCTAGTCAATTAGAGGCTTACTAGGGACATGGTGTTGTCTATGTACCCACACATGTATCTGAGTTTCCTATCAATACAATTATAGCATGGATAATAAACGATTATCATGAACAAGGAAATATAATAATAATAACCAATTTATCATTGCCTCTAGGGCATGTTTCCAACAGCTTTGTCCCTTCATACTACCGCTGCTGAGCCTCCCTTCCTGCTAGTACTCTGACGTCTACATGGATATTGCAGTACCCCATCGGAGGCATTTTTGCCCCCCTTTGCGCTGCTACATATGATATAGGAGCATTCCAAGAGGAGGTATGTTGTTCTCACTGATGATGCCGAGGTCATCTACGAATCTGGTGATGAATCTGTGACTTCGTTTTTGGGCTTTGGAAGATTGCCTTGTGTATTATATACTTTCCCATACCATGACAGGCTTTAAGCTAGAAACTGGGCATGAGCCCTGCCCATATGTAAGGTTTTCAGGCAGGCAGCCACATCCATGCGTAGTCTTAAGTAGTACTCTCTCCATCCCAAAATAAGCGTCTTAACTTTGTACTAACTTTAATACAAAGTTTCCTAAAAAAACTTTAATACAACATTGTATTAAAGTTGAGACACTCATTTTGAGACGGAGGAGTAAGTGGATATGATACTGGAAAATCATATATTTATATTTAGATCACTATTTTAGTGATCTAAACGCTCTTATATTTCTTTACGGAATGAGTACATCATAAATCATAAGTATAGGTTGGCACACTCGTAAGATGGATCACAACACCCATTCAGTTTGGTTTACTATTTGTTGCTCAATTGCATAAAATTTGTCCCTTTTTCGGCATTAGTATAAAGAAGGTGTACCTGTTTATATTCTCGTATACACTAGATCAAATCCACATGTTTGATATGCCATATGATTTTTTTTGCTCCGAAAATATGTAATGTGGAGTCTCCAAAACATGTTTTTAAAGATATCGGTTATACCTACAAAATTTTATGTTAGAAAAATTGTATTTTGTAGTCATATTGTAATCCAAGCATTTATTTTTTTTTATTTTTCAAATATTTAAAATTTCTTGGCAGTCAAAATAATGAAGGATTGACTCAGTATAAATCTCAAACGGTGAGAGGATTTGTTGGAGTAGATATTACATGGATATAAGTGTGACGTACTTTTTTAGATGGAAATGGTTGCGTTTTTGGTCATGCATCTCGACGAGGTTCAGTACAAAACGAATACAATCTGGTGGGATCTGGACCAAGCCTTACAAAATTTATTTATTTCTTTTTTCATAATATTGGTTGCACCAGAAGAATGCAATGCTAGAAGAACGCTATTACTGAATATAATTTTTTCAAATGTGACTACTTTTCTCAGTTGGAATGGTTACCATTTTATTCATGCATCTCGGCGAGACCTGATTTCAGTACAAAACAAATACAACTGTTGGTATGTGGACTCAAATCTTACAAAGTTTATTTGCACAAACTTCCGTAGCTAAATAATGTGCAACAACATTTGCATATCACCGCACCTATGCCACTCCTCAATCATAGAGCCATAAGCACACATGTTAATCTCCTTGTCATTTAGTTTGCTCGCCACTGACTGGTTTTGAATCTGATTCGATGATGATCTTCGGAACATCCAACTCATGTGTTAGTTGGTAGCGAGTCGGCAGGCTTTCAGCTCGGCCAGCTCGGAGTACATGTCATGGACTTAGGACAAATGGATATCATTTAAAAAAATCCAGAACCCCGATTAACAAAATCGAAGTGTGACCAACTTAGCATGAATGAATATCAACAAAAAATTCTTAGAAAAAATACTTGTGCTGGACTTATCAATAGATATGCATCGGGTTTAAGGACTGCTAGAGGCACGTGGTCAGATACCTCCCATCCTATTTATAATATTGCTAATTATGGACTTACATGCATGCATGTGTTGTCTGGCCATGTATCCATCCAACTGCTTGCACTCGCTGAATAGAAAACTCATGCCTGATTTTTTTATCTTCGGCCACCGCTTCAGATTAGTGTATCCCCTTGCATCCTTGCCGGATGTTTCCAATGACGATAGTCATGGTGGATCTGGAAGTGCAGGACCATGCGCTAAACGTAGAGATATGTATTTATTTCCTATTCATGGAGTCCATCGGCCGGCCACAATCACTCGATGAACTGGGTGAGCCGGACGGCATCAAATAGTAATTTTTTTGGCATGGATACATGACCAATTAGTATAGCCTCCAATGACGTTCGTTTCCAGGTGACTTTGATCCTGGGCCGGCTACGACTGGAGCTTATGTACGTGGGGAGGCAATCACATCAACAACACAAAGAAGCTGGATTGCAAGGATACTGATGAGAGATCTTAGCTGCCGCCGGCTTGCGTGAGGCGGTGATCACATGTTAGGGTACGTAGCCTATGGTATTTTTTCTTTTTTTTCCTATTTTGGAGGCGGAAGGGTATGAGAAAACTTAACCAAGGATATTGGTGGGTAATTTTGGTGAACTCTAGCAACAATATAATTATTTTCAAGATCCATTGGTTGTAACCGTTTAGTTAAAGTAATTAATGGCCGGATGATTTTGATTATTATGGGATTTTTAATTTAATTATCTTTTTTCTGGTTAGCCCGTAAAGTACTTTTTATATATAATAGATGTGCAGATATCTGTGAACATGAGTTTGATGTGGAAGTTGAACTTGGAATGTCGGGCTTGCGCGTGAACTATATACCATGTCCAATGCTTCGTCTATTATTGTTTGGGAAGTAATTGCTGTTATTACATAACCCAAAAAAAAATTTTGTGCCACATCAGTAGATGCATGGACATCACAACAGGCATGCTGACTGGATAAACATTTGAACCTAGCTATTATGAAGGAAATTTTGTATTGACAACAGTTTTAGATAGCAGGAGACGCCTAGCCTGCTCTGCCTCTGCTAGCTTATTTCTGGCTTCTTCCATCTCTTCTTTGGCTTGGGTGAAGAGAGCGTATGATTGCTCTTTTCGCTTCTTCAGTAACTCAGCTACATTCCCATGGGCTGCTACATGCTTTCTTTCAGCCTTTACTAGAGCCACGAGGACATGAACAGTTGACGACTCCACCTGGCTTGTGTGTAATCTAGCATCATATGGGAATTTGCATCTTGTGTCTAATCCAACATCATTAGGGAACTGGCACCTTGTGTGTAATCTAGCCTCATTTTAGAAACATGATCTCGAGGTCGACCATACTTCCCTCCTCGCAGGAACTGCATCCTGACATGAAGTTACTTCTTTATTACATCAATACTCAGAGCAACCCAGATCCATTTAGTAGAAGCCAGATAAACAGAACTCGGAGAATTGAATTCAAAAGTAAAAATATAAAAAACAGACTACAAGATGAGAACACCCACTTCCTACATCAAGCCAAAAACGAAAGCATTAGGACTCTTCTTATTACACATCGAAGAACACGAGGCTTAAGAGAAACAGAAATTACAACATATACACATCGAAGAACACGAGGCTAAACGAAAGTAATTGAAAGGGTGTTACTTACCAAAGCTCGTTTTACAGGTTCAGTGCAGCTCCTCTTTAACTTGCCATGCTCCTTGAAGATGTCCCCAATATCCCGTGTTTGGTCTTCGTTGCTCCTCTGCATGTTCACACTCGTGGTTTTAAAATCTCAACATGGCAAGAAAAATATACTACTAGTAATACTTGCGCATCTTGTGGGAAACATTAAAGCGCTCGTCTGCCATGTTAGAGCATCGCCAACAGAATCGCAACGCGCGGCGCTTTAAAAAAGCATTTACAGTGCTGAGATCGAGAAGTAGAGATAGAGACTAGAGACTAGAGAGTAGAGGGTAGTTCTCAGCATAGATAGATAAAAAATAGATAATTGTACTACTCCTCCTCGGTGATGTCCTCCTATGACATCTGACTGTAGGCGTGAAGATACCGATCATTGTCGGATTCCCAGGGCGACGCTGCTCCTAGCCTCATGTTGAATTGAGCGTCTCGTTTTAACCTACGCCTGTCCTCGCGATAGGCGGCTCGCTCCGCCCTCCTCTTATCCCTCTCCGCCCTCCTTTGCGCGTAGAACTCGCGCTCGTTGATGATGTCCTGCGGGAAGCGTTGGCACCACGGCGCCATGGCTTCGTCGTCCATCTCAGCAATGCTGAGACGATGCTCCCGCCTCCGGTTGTCGCAACGATCCTCGTCGGTGATAAGCCGCGGCAGAGGCGCGAGCTCCTGCGCCCGCTCCCGCGTCGGCACGTTGGGGGAGTTCCATGTTCTATGAGGCCACCGGAGGTGCCACGCCGCCGCGCCTTACGCGTGGGCAGCCTCGTTGCCGGTGTCAAATTGCCGAGGCCGAGGCGCATCCCGCGAAACTGGATCTCGGCAGAGAAGCCGCCGGAGGGGCGCACGCGGACGCCGCGGTATCCCCGAGTTTCCCGGCGACGCGGCGGCATGGTGGCGCGGTGGCGGCGAGGCGAGAAACAGCGGGGAGAGAGCGGTGGTGAGGCACAAAGCAAGGAGAGAGCGGTGGCAAGGCACAGAGCGGTGGGAGGGCGTTGGATTTTATAAAGCGCCGAACGCCACGCGCCAAAACTAGCGCACGCCCGACCGCTTTTTCCCCCGCACACGCGATCCTTTCCCGACGTCTCTGCTATCTCTACTCTCTTCTCTACTATTATATGTATTTTATATTAAATATTTATCTCTACTTCTCTACTCTCTACTTTTTTTTCTCTACTCTTATAAAAACAGAGTTGGTGATGATGGTGTGCCTGCCATCCTGTAATATAGGCTGTCCGATTTATATCTGACAGATAGGAAGGAAACAATGGCAATTTTTCAAAAAGATACCCACACCCCTCTCCAGCTTTGCAAATAAGGCTTTCCCTCGTTCATCCTTTTCTCCCAAAAGATAAACTACTCATTCAAATGCATCTTGATGCGTGCAATGCATGGGCATCTTGCTAGTTCTAAAAAACTTTCCATCATTTGCCACACTACTGGTTACAGATGAAAAACCTACCCAAGCACAGCGCGATACAGGAGCGACGCACAATTACATGCTGATATTCTGTTGGACAATGGAGGCTATAACCAATTACTTTTATGGGAACAATAGCCACTAGGAAATTTGAAGGGTAAGTATGAACAAAATTGGAACTGCACATGTACTGCTAAGTGATTCAATACACACATTACCAATCGAGGAGGAGAACGATGGTCGTGGCGGCCTCTGTGAGTCATGGTCGGCAACGGGAGTCAGTTCATTGTCCACGACGGTGGTGCTTCTGCGCTTGGCATCGGCTTCTGAGAAGCAGATCCGAGACCGTGGAAGACGGTGCCGGAGAAGAGGCTCCGTGTACGATGACGACGGTGGACCGGCTCCAGTGTGGTGTACGAGGTCGTCGATGAGGCAGATGCGCTGCGATGGACGAGTGCGCCGATGTAGAAGGGGAGGAGCACGAAGGCTGCGGTGCCGTGGAGAAGTCTATTTTGCGGTGGGGATAGAAAATGGGGAGTATTTAGGTGTACTACTCTGGGTGCCGGGGTGGGGCTGGCTGGGTAGGGTGAACCTGAAGTTACGAAAATAGCCCCCTACCAAGCGTCATCCGTAGGCCTGTTCCGAAGGCTATGATGGTAACTTCCCACTGCTCAAATCAGGGTCGCGGGAGATTTTCCCGCCGACCTCAAAATTTTGTGACACTGAACTCCCCGTGTGGCGTGTTGGGTAATTCGGCTAAGAAACTAGCGAGTAGTACTAGTAAACTCTACATATTAGGTTTGACCAAAGTCAAACTTCCTAAAGTTTGACCAAGTTTATAGAAAAATATAAACATTTACCATAACAAATATGTATGATGTGAAAGTACATTAAATAATGAATCTAATGGTATTTATTTGTTATTGTGTATGTTAAAAAAAATTGTTATAAACTTTTTGAGAGTTTACAAAACTTGACTTTGACCGATGCTAATATGCAGACTTAAATAAAAACGGAGGGAGTACACATTTGTTTTCTTAGTTTGTTGTGAATTAATCATTTGTTGAAATTGTGAAATAAATATATTAGGCTACTGACTTCGAATGTAATGGTCTATACAATTCAATAGTTATAATCATTGTCGAATTCCAACATGTATACGAGGTCTATAGTACTTCACAACATGCTCAAACTCACACAATCCCAGTCAAATGAGAATGTAAATGCATTTCATAGTTATTACTTTGTAGGATGCAACAAAACCAACCATAACTCTACATCAGCCATTATAAAAGTAACATTTTGAACATATCCCAATGTGTGAATGAAACGTGCAGAGAGAGCTTGCGAAGATGGAGCAGATAGGGAGGGAAAGATTGTATGTATGTGGATGAGAGAGTAGGAGACAAACCTAACAAGACAGAGAGAGAGATACAGAGAGAAAGAGAGAGGAAGTTAGGTCTGTGAGAAAGATGGAGACATGTAATATATGTGAGATGTGTGTGCATCCGGATTCTGTACACCTGGAAGGAGAAGAGACAACAGGTTTGATGAGAGAGCTGAAAAAACATGGACGAGAGGGGAAGGATCTCGTGGGTTGAGGGATTGATAATTTTGTGGGGGAGAGAGGGATTGGTAATTTTGTGCGAGAGAGAGGGTGGGGGGATTCAGTCAGCCGTCGTCACATCATCATGCTTCCAAATGGCCCCGCATTCTCTAGCGCAGTGTGGTCGCCGTCTTCGATCTCCTCGATGCCCTCTTTGAAGATTAAGGTGTTGTGCATGCTGGGGTGCAGAGAAGAACAAGCGAGAGTGGTCGCCATATAACCTTGGATGGGGATGAATTGTGTGCTCGGAGGAGGGGGGTGTGATGTGTGTATGCTAAACAGGGTATTCACGAAGAGATTGTGCGTGCGAGATAGAGAGCGATGTGCGGCCTTGAGGTGGGCAGGGACCGGGTGAGGGTGTCAAAATGTGCGTGTTGATGCATGTGTTACATGCGATCGTGCGAGGGACGGACGAATCGAGAGAGATGGTTGTTGTGTTACGGATGCTCCTCTCTCTATCTCTCTCTCTCTCTCACATACACACACAAGTAACATAGAAGACCATTCTCTCATGTATACACAACGTATCGGCATCTGTCTATGTCTCACTCATGCATGATCATTTGCACATTCACACCTCTTTATGTCTCTATCACACGCACATCGTCTCCACATTGCCCTTCCGCCACAACACACATATGGACACATACACACATTCTCTCTCAGTCACACACACAAAATCAGTATTAAAAGAACTAGGGCGCACCTGAAACATCCAAATCCAAATAAACACGAACTGGAGCTAAATTCAAATATATGGAAATATTGTAGCGTCAAGAACTTTTCCAGGAAAAAAAGTTGAGTAATATTCGGGGATTGTTTTCACACACACAAAAAGGTTCAGTTGATGTCCTTCGAGCGCGACACGGTGACGCACCGTTCGATCGACCGCGTGGCCGCTGTTCATGCGCTTGCACATGACTCTGTATCGTGGTTGTGGTAACTAATAAAAGCGCTGCCTAAGTCTAACGTTTACGTGTACTAGTACAGTTTTCTTTTAAGTTTGACCAACCCTATATATAAAACTAAACTAAGCTCCCATATGTGCACTCATCAATATGTCGCCGCCGTTACGCATGCCGGCGCCTGCCTGCTCCGACCAACAATTTCTCGCCCATCACCGCCGTGTCGCCGCCATCCCTATGCCATGAAGCCGAACGCTCGCCCGCTCACGTCGTCTGTAGACCCTCCTCGCGATGCCGCTGCGCTGCCAAGCACACGAGCAGCTGGTGGAGCCGCGTCTATGCACGCATCATACGAAGAGGAGGACGACCACGTGCTCCAGCACGCCGAAGAGGAGGAAGCATGTCATTGTCGTCTCCGCCCGTGCGGAGGAGGCGCGCATGGTGGCTGCCACGGCGGAAGCCGGTCGCACGCGTGTCGAGCCCGCAAACCGGGTGCGGATGCGGAATCTACCTTCGAGACCTTGAATGCCACATGGATCCTGTAATCTGAAGGAGCAATTTGGGTCATTCAACTCTTGTGAGCTGTTTGATCCAACATGGATGGCTAGAAGGGCTTCTTCAACCTCCGAAATTGATGCACGGTTCATCTTCTCAGCCCGCCACACACCTAAACGCCTGTGCCGCCGCCCCGCCCTCCCCTGAACCGCCTGTCACTGCCATTCCCCCCCACCCCCGCCATCCGTTTAACCCCGGGAACGATCCATTTTTTCCGGCGAACTGCATTCCACACCCAACACTCATAAGATAGATCATGGGCACCGTGCCACCCTAATGTAGATACTGGGGTAGCTTCTCTGCCATCTTATTCCTTCGCTCCATCAAACTTCTTTCACAAATCGACTGACCCAAATTATACTACTAGTATGAACGTATTAAGATTAGTAGGAACACGAAGATATGAGCAGTAGTACCAACTGCAAGAAGAACAGTAGTAAGACATAATACTAGTACTACTGTATATGTACTAAAGCGTTCAAATAACGAGAAAGAACATAAACATAGTTCTGCTGGGGCCTCAGCACAACACACCCTTGAAAAAAACTAACCAACTAGTCTGCTTGACACTGCAGTAGAACGAGCATGAGCGACGGCACTGCCACCTACTCGGAGTCCGAGTCCACGTCCTCGACTTTTTCCTCGTCCCTCTTCCTCTTCCTCTTCGCCAATGCTTCTTTGCTTGAACCGGACACTGGGCTCTGCTTCTTCATCCAACCCTTGTAGATATTTAAACAAAGATATGCATCCATTGCTGCATACATGATGTGATCTTCATGTAATGTCTTCGACTCCCATGCATGATGAAACTCGTGGTGAGGTTTCTTCAGTTTAGCGTACGAACGATCAATTATGGCTGCTTCCAGGGTCAACATTGAAGGCTAAGAGGAGGACACCAGGCTTGCCTTTTGGAGATTGAAGGGCTGGCCTACAACGAGGCCTATCCGACGAGGACATCCCTGTCGTTCCTAAAGTCTACAGTAATGAATTTCACTCTTTTGTCCTTGAGGAAGTTCTTAAAATCCTGGCACTCAACATCGGCATAGCATATGTGGTAGACTAAGCACACGTTATGTACGCAAACCTAGATCATGGTGGGCTTCTTCTTCTCTGCCTCCTTTAGAGTCTTCTCTCTTTCCAGGACTGTGGTGTACTCAACATCTCGCCCAGCGACCCACTCATCCGTTGAACTATTGAACATGCGTAGGAAGCGAGCAAGGCATGCTTTCACCATTGCGGATCCATGTGTGCTGATGGAAATGAACTCATCGTCAGTGATGGCTCTAACCTGGTACTCAGCAGTGACCATGGAGATTTGGGAGGCCATGGATTTTGGAGGAGGGTTAGGAGAAGTTGAACTGGTGTAATGTGAAAGGACGGGGCGACTGGGAGCGAACTGTTGTAAGGTACTATACTAGTAGAAGACAGGGACGAGTAGGGTGTGCGAATGGCGTGGGGTTGCTGGCTTGCCCGATGGATAAATGGCTGCAAGCCCGCAAAGAGTTCTCGAGAACTATGTGGGACCCACTAGATGTCATGTCTACTAGAGCCATATCGTAGGCCTGACGGTATAGCTTCTCCATGTTCGCACGCCATGCCGGCGCGTGGATGTAACTTTACTTAATCTGGTCGACCATCGCGCCTCCCACGACCTTCGCCTCCCTCGCGCGGACGCGCCCATTGAGACTTCGACCGGCTATAAATGAGATTTTTTTTGCCTACTCCGCATGCATGATACTCCCTCTGATCCTTTTTACTTCTATCAACCGTTTGCAAAGTGTTTGACCAAATTTATACTAAAAATATCAATATCTACAATATTGATTATAATGAGTATAAGAACTACATTTTAGAATGAGTATAAAAATATTGATTTGACATTGTGAATGTTGATACATTTTTCTATAAGTTTGTCAAAGTAGAGGTACATTGACTTTAGACAAAACTTAAATGCACAATGCAGACTAGTTCCTCCGTCCAGGTGCGTGCCATGTCCTATCTTTTCAACACAACAAAGTTAGCTATTAGAGTACTACTACCTCCCTTCTAGTTTAAAGGGCTCGATTCAAAATTTTCACCTACTCTTAGCAAGATAGAGGCAATGGAATAGTTTTTGTAGTCTGCAAAAGTACTCAACTAATGTTGTCGTTCTTCACAAAAAAAATGTGTTTACCAATGCATGCATGAACACTAGTTACTCTAACCCCCATCTCTTCTTTAACTCTTTGCCACATCAGCATGTTTGCTATTCCCATGTGCATGATACCAGCTAAGATACCACCATTATGGCCAGCCTTAATCATCGCATGCAATAATTTAGTGCACCTTTAAATATGAACATGTGTGGGGTGTGTATGTTTTTAATGACTTGAGATTATACCTAGCCCGGCATGCAAGATGACTTATTATGCACCATTCCCCATACCTGCAGGAAGCCCGTTCATCTCCAAATCTTTTCCTCTTCATGTGTGGAAACAATATGCCTGCCAGACTCTCCTCCCTCCGGAGGTCCCACCACTCTCCCCCGTTTGGAAAAAATCTGCATGCATGAATCTCCTCCCCCCGCGCTCATCCAATCGGTTGTGATCAGCAATATTACCACCCCTTCCCTCCCCCGTAATTTACTCCAGCAAATATGCCCACATAGTTGTTATGTTAATCTCGCAACATATCTTCTGGGACACTGCTTCAGTTACTTAATTGTAGGTGCATTGGGTCACTGACATATGGGCCCAATAGGGGTCTGGCCCACATGTCAGTGATGCAACTGGACCTGCAGTTAAGTCAGTGCAGCTCAGTCCATATCTTACGTAGGTGTGCCATTGCTCGCTATAAAGACAGCGCCTCCCACGGCATTCGGAAGAACGCTCATGTTCATCGCTATCTCCTTCCCCTCCCTCTCACGTCGACCACCATGGCATCTACCCTCCCAATCCCTAGGCGCCACTCGCTGCACCGCTCGGACGGTCACGCGTCGCCATTCCGTTCCTCGCCGCCACTAGTCGAGGAGGACGCGTCAGCGTTCAACTCCTCGCCGCAACACGTCGAGGTGGAGGCGTTGGCGTTCCCAATCTCGCCAACACACGCATCGGAGGATGCGTTGGCTCCACGCTACAAGGAGAACGCTACGCCGCTCACTGAGCCCCCCCCCCCCCACCCAGCCTTGAGGAGCTTTGGAAAGAAATGGATGTCGCCATGTGGGAAGCTTTGCCGCCGGTAGAGCATGCCAAAATAGAGGTGGAGAAGAAGGCCGAGGAAGAGAAGCGCGCCACGGGGCAAGCTGCCTAGCAGGTCTATGTCGCGTCCGAGAGAGTCGGGCAATTGGCTCTTTGGCAGAAGGCTCGTGCAAGGGCGAGGAGGGTGGCAGAGGATGATGTCTACTACACAACCTTCTTCTTGTAGACGTTGTTGGGCCTGCAAGTGCACAGGTTTGTAGGACAGTAGCAAATTTCCCTCAAGTGGATGACCTAAGGTTTATCAATCCATAGGAGGCGTAGGATGAAGATGGTCTCTCTCAAACAACCCTGCAACCAAATAACAAAGAGTCTCTTGTGTCCCCAACACACCCAATATAATGGTAAATTGTATAGGTGCACTAGTTTGGCGAAGAGATGGTGATACAAGTGCAAAATCGATAGTAGATAAAGGTTTTTGTAATCTGAAATTATAAAAACAGCAAGGTAGCGAGCGATAAAATTGAGCGTAAACAGTATTGCAATGATAGGAAACAAGGCCTAGGGTCCATACTTTCACTAGTGCAAGTTCTCTCAACAATAGTAACATAGATAGATCATATAACAATCCCTCAACATGCAACAAAGAGTCACTCCAAAGCCACTAACAGCGGAGAACAAACGTAGAGATTATGGTAGGGTACGAAACCACCTCAAAGTTATTCTTTCGGATCGATCTATAAAAGAGTTTGTACTATAATAACACCTTAAGACACAAATCAACCAAAACCCTAATGTCACCTAGATACTCCATTGTCACCTCAAGTATCCGTGGGCATGATTATACGATATGCGTCACACAATCTCAGATTCATCCAACCAACATAAAAGTACTTCAAAGAGTGCCCCAAAGCTACTACCGGAGAGTCAAGAACGTGTGCCAACCCCTATGCATAGGTTCCCAATGTCACGAAACCTGCAAGTTGATCACCAAAACATACATCAAGTGGATCAATAGAATAACCCATTGTCACCATGATTATCCCACGCAAGACATACATCAAGTGTTCTCATAAAAGACTCAATCCGATAAGATAACTTCAAAGGGGAAAACTCAATTCATCACAAGAGAGTAGAGGGGGAGAAACATCATAAGATCCAACTACAATAGCAAAGCTCGGGATACATCAAGATCGTGCCATAGAGGGAACACGAGAGAGAACACGAGAGAGAGAGATCAAACACATAGCTACTGGTACATACCCTCAGCCCCGAGGGTGAACTACTCCCTCCTCGTCATGGATAGCGCCGGGATGATGAAGATGGCCACCGGTGATGGGCTCCCCCCTCCGGCAGGGTGCCGGGAAGGGCTCTCGAGAGGTTTTTGGTGGCTACAGAGGCTTGCAGCGGCGAAACTCCCGATCTATCTTCTGTTCTAGAAGTTTTAGGGTACGTAGGTATATATGGGTGCAAGGGGTACATCGGTGGACCGAAGGGGGGGCCAAGAGGCAGGGGGCGCGCCCCAGGGGGTGGGTGCGCCCCCACCCTTGTGGGCACGTCCCTTCTTCCCTGACGTGCACTCCAAGTCCATCGGGTGGCTTTCCTTCCAAAAATAACTTCTTCAGTTGATTTCATTCCGTTTTGACTCCGCCTGATATTCCTTTTCCTCGAAACACTGAAATAGGCATAAAACAGCAAATCTGGGCTGGGCCTCCAGTTAATAGGTTAGTCCCAAAAATAATATAAAAGTGGATAATAAAGCCCAATATTGCCTAAAACAATAGATAAAGTAGTATGGAGCAATCAAAAATTATAGATACGTTGGAGACGTATTAAGCATCCCCAAGCTTAATTCCCGCTCGTCCTCGAGTAGGTAAATGATAAAAGGAGAATTTTTGATGCGGAGTGATACTTTGCCATAATTTCAATGTAAATCTTTTTAATCATGGTATGAATATTCAGATCCGAAAGATTCAAGATAAAAGTTCATATTGGCATAAAAGTAATAATACTTCAAGCATACTAATCAAAGCAATCATGTCTTTTCAAAATAAGATGGCTAAAGAAAGTTATCCCTACAAAATCATATAGTCTAGTTGTTTGTCGTGGTATTCTCACGGGGGGCTTGTGAGGCGACAGATGCCACAAGGGCTTAGTGTGAGGGTAAGACTGCTGCTGATAGGCCCGGGAGCGGATATGCGAGTAGCACGCGGTGGTTTACCCAGCTTCGGAGATCTCCGGAGAGATAATACTCCTACTGCTGCATGTCTGAGTGTATCTGGTATATGTGGTACAGAGTGCTCCTGGAGCTGTATCCGAGATCAGTGCCAAGTGCATCTGATCTGGTATATGTCTCATATGTGCACAAGTGTGAGTGGCCGCATGTGCCTGAGTATGCATGCGTGAGTGTGGATGGATGGATGGATGGCTCGCTAGCTCTCTTGCTAGCTAGCATGCTTGTGGGTGTGTGCGTGAGAGTCCATCCTCCCTGGATGGATGGATGTGTGCCCATATATATAGGCATGGCTAGCTTAGAGAGTAAGCTATGTGGTGGGCATGGGTAAGGCATGGTGCATGTCATGCTTGTCCCCTGGGTCACTTCATAAATAGTGCCAGGGGACAAGTGACACTATACATGATGGCATCGAGGTACAACCGTCTCGTCCGCGGTATGGCCGTCACGTCAGGGTCTTGTCGGTGTCGCTTCGGGATGCAGTCGGCAGCCGGCTGGTTGGTGCAGTTGGCAGCCGGCAACTGGCCAGGTAGCCGGCCGGGTGGAGCAGTTGGACGGGGAGCCGGCTGGAGCGACTGGGCAGTTGGACTGAGGGGCTTTGCTAGCCCCGATGTCTTGAAATATTGTCTTACCGTCTTCGGGGTACCCGTGGTCAATTACTCCGACAGTAGCCCCCAAGCCTCCGGGCAACTTGGCAAAGTTGGGCGGAGGTTTTTTGGCGGGTGTTCATGGAAATGATCATGAAAAAAGACAAAGTTAGTCCATGCAGATATATCAAATGTTTGCTTTTAGCATTGCACGTTTTATGCGGAGGGTGCCGACTCGGTTTCGTCCGAGCCCCCTTCTATCTTTTTCATGTCCCCTCCGCTCTTTGGCTTGTGCTCTCGCTAGCTGGAGAGCCGCTCTGCGGTCTGCGGCTGAGAGTGGGCCGCGAAGTGGAGTGTATAGTACTCAGAGTCTGGGAGCAGATTTAAACGAGCAGATACTCATAAAGTAAATGGTCGAGTCGCCCGAAGCGTTTCTCTTCCCGGACGTTTTCCCGTGAGGTGACCTCTAGTTTTTGCTCTCGCTAGCCGGACAGCCACTCTGTGGTCTGTGGCTGAGAGGTAGGCCTTTGGTACCGCGCACGCTACTAAGACGTCTGCGGGAACTAACGTCTTAGGCCAAGCGGCCAGCCCTCGGGCCAACTCTGGCTGGCGCCAGGGCGAACAGTGGTGCAACTGTAATAAAATGTGGAGATAGCCCCCGAGCATCGCTTGAGGTTATCCGTGCTTGCGTGATGCAAAAATATGAGGGTGAGGAGCTCACATTGGTTTTTCGTGTAGCCGAGGCGGAGTTTGCTGAAGACAGCCGGCGCGGCTCGGCGCTCGCGGAGTGCGCCGGCGCACCCGCTGGGTGTAGCCTTTGAGCCCCCGGGTGCTCGAAGGGGGGTCCTGGACGGTCAGGCTCGACCGGCCAGGCGGTGACGCGTCTTGCAACGCACTTTTTCTTTTTTTTCTTTCTGCCGGCTGCTGGCGGCCGGACAAAACTCTTCTTATTTTTTGCTTCTTGCAATCTTCCGTGGGGGCGCGCCAGCGCACCCACTGGGTGTAGCCCCCGAGATTCAGGCCGACTACTGAGCAGTCGGGCCGGATCTCCCGACGACTAATTTGTCTTCTCTATCGTGGGGGCGCGTTAGCGCACCCACTAGGTGTAGCCCCCGAGATTCGGGCCGACTGCTGAGCAGTCAGGCCGGATCTCCCGATAACTACTTTGTCTTCTCTCTCGCGGGGGTCGCGTCAGCGCACCCGCTGGGTGTAGCCCCCGAGATTCAGGCCGGATCTCCCGGCAACTACTTTGTCTTCTATCTCGCGGGGGCGCGTCAGTGCACCCGCTGGGTGTAGCCCCCGAGATTTGGGCCGACTGCTGAGCAGTCGGGCCGGATCTCCCGACAACTACTTTGTCTTCTTCTCTTTTGCCGGTTGTCGACAGCCGGACGCTTCTTGTGCACGAGCAGTCAGGTGGGCATCCGGCCTGACTTTTCTTCATCCGGCAACAAATTTTTTTCTCTTTTATCTTCATCTGCTGGCTGCTGGTAGCCGGACGGGCACGTTTCTTTTTTCTCAGCACCTGGCCACTTTCTTAGCCGGACGCGGTGCTCTTCCCTTTTTTTGCCTAGCAGCCAGCCCGACTCTTCTCTTTCTCAGTCTCCGCAGGGGCAGCCAGTCCCTCTGCTTCTGCACGAGCAGCCGACCTTGGGCGGGCGCCGGGAGGCAGAGGGGGCCGGAGCCGGCTAGGCGTGGGGCGGCGCCGGGAAGCCTGCTGGCGGGCGCGGCGTGCAGAGGCGGCCGCGGGGCACCGTGGGAGGAGGCCGGGACCACGGGGCGGATGAGCAGTCGGCCCGAGCGAAGCCGGAACGCGACCGGAACGGGCGGAGCCGGCCTTGCCGGGTGGCAGGGAAGCCGGCAGGCCGGGTTGTGGCGCAGTAGCGAAGCCGGCGGCGCAGCGGACGACTGCGCGGGCAGGAGTCGGACAGCGCGGAGGCGAGGCAGCCGGCCGTCGGGCGCGGGGTAGGAGTCGGACAGCGCGGGCGGCGAGCCGGCTAGCGGTGGTGCGGGAAGCTGGCTGGTCGACGCGTCGCGCCGGACCCGGTGCAAGCGCTGCAGGCGACCAGGGGCGCGGTGGTGCAGATTTTCCAGCCGGCAGCCGGCTGCTTGACTTGGTCAGTGTGAGCAGCCGGACGCGCTTTTTCCAGCCGGCCAACAGGCAGTCGGCTTCTCTTTCTTCTTGACTTTTCTGTCGGACTCTCATTTTCTTTCGCTCTTCTCGCCTCCAGCCGGTCAGCGAACCTGCAGGATGCAGCCAGACGCGGCGGGTGGCGGACCCGACCGTCGTAAGCCGGAGGTGGCGGAAAGCGGGACACGGCCGGTCACGGGACGGGCACTCGAAACCGGCGCGAAGCAGGCGGCCCAGGCGCGGGAAGCCGGTCGTTCGGCAAGCAGGAGGCCGGGCCCTGCAGCGCAGGGGAAGCCAGCCCAGGGCGACAGCCGGTGCTGGGGTGCTGACGGGCGCAGAAGGAGTCGGCCGGCTGGGCACGGTGCCGGGTCACGGGCGCGAGGGAGGCCAGCAGGCAGAGCAACCGGCGGCCGGAATGGCGCGGGCAACGCGGCGACCTGCAGTGGCGCGAGCAACCACGCGGGAGGAGTGGCTCTGACGCGCGGGGAGGGCCGGCCCGCGCACGGGGACGCAGGGCAGGAAGCCTGCGGCGGAGGAGGCCGGGTTGCACGAAGACGGCACGAAGTCGTGGCCGGGAGCCGGCGCTCAGGAGCGGCCGGAGCGGGGATGCGGTGCTCGGGAGCGCGGGCAAAGCCGGCCGAGGGAGGCATCGCCGACGCCGGACACGGAGGCCAGCTGGCGGGGCGGTAGAAGGCGCCGGGTCGACTGGAGATGGTGGAGGCACGAGCGCGACCCGGCAGGCGGCCCGGGAGGCCAGGGCCGGCCTGCGGGCGGCCGGGAACCGGCCAAGAGCGGAGACGGCGTGGGAGGTCGGACGCCTTCGAAGCAGAGGCCGGTGGAGCCGGCTCTGGGTGCGGCGACCCGGGTGGCCAGCGAAGAGCCACGCGCGCGCTCGGCTGACTCTGGCGAGGAGGAGGTCGTGCGAGGCATCCGTGCAGTCCCACTGCGAGAGGTGGAGCGAAAAAGGGCCAGGGTGATGCAGGCAGACCGGCCGGTGGGCCGCAGAGGAGCACGCGGTGGCGGGAGTAGTACGGCCATGGCCGGGGGTGCGCGCGGGCGAAGCGGAACACAGGCGAGTCAGCATGTCGGAGAGCGGAGGCGAGCTTGGTATCTGACTAAAGCATACCCAGTGTACGGCCATAGTCCGGGGACTGTCTTGTGTCCTTGAGATTTTTGGGTAGTGTATGGCAAGTGCACGAATGGTTTGACCATTGTTGACTAGCATCTAGCTAGCTTGTATAGGCGAAATATGAAGGATCGAAAGCGCGTTCCGGCCAAAGCGAGGTGCGGCGAGGAGGGAGGCAGATGCAAGCGGCGCGTGGATGGCCACGGTCGACCGAAACGAAGCCCCGCGCGGCACGCGCGCGGCTGGCCGGCCGGCTTTGCGGTGGTGATGACGAAGAGGCCGACGGTGAGGACGCGCCACCCCTCGCGGCCGCTCTGGGAGCGGGTCGATGTCGACCCCCCGAGCGCTGCCAAAGAGACGGCGCGACGCCGCGGCGGAGGCGATGAAGAAAAAAGGGTCCCGCCCGGACAGCGAAATCAACAGCAGCGTGGTAGCATAGTAGTAGTACCACACCACGGTGGGCGCCAACTGTCGTGGTATTCTCACGGGAGGCTTGCGAGGCGACAGATGCCACAAGGGCTTAGTGTGAGGGTAAGACTGCTGCTGATAGGTCCGGGAGCGGGTATGCGAGTAGCACGCGGTAGTTTACCCAGCTTCGGAGCTCTCCGGAGAGATAATACTCCTACTGCTGCATGTCTGAATGTATCTGGTATATCTGGTACAGAGTGCTTCTGGAGTTGTATCCGAGATCAGTGTCAAGTGCATCTGATCTGGTATATGTCTCATATGTGCACAAGTGTGAGTGGCCGCATGTGCCTGAGCATGCATGCGTGAGTGTGGATGGATGGATGGATGGCTAGCTAGCTCTCTTGCTAGTTAGCATGCTTGTAGGTGTGTGCGTGAGAGTCTATCCTCCCTGGATGGATGGATATGTGCTCATATATATAGGCATGGCTAGCTTAGAGAGTAAGCTATGTGGTGGGCATGGGTAAGGCAGGGTCACTTCATAAATAGTGCCAGGGGACAAGTGACACTATACATGATGGCATCGAGGTACAACCGTCTCGTTCGCGGTATGGCCATCCCGTCAGGGTCTTGTCGGTGTCGCTTCGGGATGCAGTCGGCAGCCGGCTGGTTGGTGCAGTTGGCAGCCGGCAGCTGGCCAGGTAGCCGGCCGGGTGGAGCAGTTGGACGGGGAGCCGGCTGGAGCGACTGGGCAGTTGGACTGAGGGGCTTTGCTAGCCCCGATGTCTTGAAATATTGTCTTGACGTGTTCGTGGTACCCGTGATCAATTACTCCGACACTGTTGCTCTATCTTCATCACACAAACTATTTAATCATGCACAACCCCGATGACAAGCCAAGCAATTGTTTCATACTTTAATAATCTCAAACTCTTTCAACTTTCACGCAATACATGAGCGTGAGCCTAGCACTATATGTGGAATAGAATGGTGGTTGTGGATAAGACAAAAAAAGGAGAAGATAGTCTCACATCAACTAGGCGTATCAATGGGCTATGGAGATGCCCATTAATGGATATCAATGTGAGTGAGTAGGGATTGTCATGCATTGGATGCACTAGAGCTATAAATATATGAAAGCTCAACAAAAGAAACTAAGTGTGTGTGCATCCAACTTGCTCGCTCATGAAGACCTAGGGCACTTTTGAGGAAGCCCATCATTGGAATATACAAGCCAAGTTCTATAATGAAAAATTCCCACTAGTATATGAAAGTGACAACATATGAGACTCTCTATTATGAAGATCATGGTGCTACTTTGAAGCGCAAGTGTGGTAAAAGAATAGTAGCATTGTCCCTTCTCTCTTTTTCTCTCATTTTTTTTGTTTGTTTTTTGTTTGGGCCTTTTCTCTCTTTTTTATGGCCTCTTTTTTTTAATTTTTCGTCCGGAGTCTCATCCCGACTTGTTGGGGAATCATAGTCTCCATCATCATTTCCTCACTGGGACAATGCTATAATAATGATGATCATCACACTTTTTATTTTTCTTACTACTCAACAATTATAGCTCGATACTTAGAAGAAAATATGACTCTATATGAATGCTTCCGGCGGTGTACTGGGATATGCAATGAATCAAGAGCGATATGTATGAAAATTATGACGGTGGCCTTGCCACAAATACAGTGTCAATTACATGTTCATGCAAAAAGCAATATCACAAAAGTAATGTGTGTCATATGAACGGAACGGTGGAAAGTTGCATGGCAATATATCTCGGAATGGCTATGGAAATGCCATAATAGGTAGGTATGGTGGCTGTTTTGAGGAAGATATATGGTGGGTGTATGATACCGGCGAAAAGTGCGCGGTATTAGAGAGGCTAGCAATAATGGAAGGGTGAAAGGGTGCGTATAATCCATGGACTCGACATTAATCAAAAGAACTCATCCACTTGTTGCAAAAATTTAGAAGTCATCAAAAACCAAAGCACTACACGCATGCTCCTAGGGGGATAGATTGGTAGGAAAAGACCATCGCTCGTCCCCGACCGCCACTCATAAGGAAGACAATCAATAAATAAAATTGTGCTCCGACTTCATCACAAAGCGGTTCACCATATATACGTGCATGCTACGGGAATCACAAACTTCAACACAAGCATTCTTTAAATTCATAATCACCCAACTAGCATCACTTTAATATTATCACCTCCATATCTCAAAACAATTATCAACCATCAAACTTATCTTAGTATTCAACGCACTCAAAAGAAAGTTTCACATATCTTGAATACCAGGTATATTAATGTTAAGCAAATTACCATGCTATTAATGACTCTCAAAATAATCTAAGTGAAGCATGAGAGATCAATAGTTTCTTTAAAACAAATCCACCACCGTGCTCTAAAAGATCGAAGTGAAGTACTAGAGCAATAACAAAAACTACTCCGAAAGATATAAGTGAAGATCAATGAATAGTCGAATAATTATGCAACTATGTGAAGACTCTCCTATTAAAGAATTTCAGATCTTGGTATATTGTTGAAACAGCAAGCAAAGCAAAACAAAATGACATTGCAAGGATAGCACAACTCATGTGAAGAAGCAAAAACTTAGGCTCAACCGATACTAACCGATAGTTGTTGAAGAAGAAAGATGGGATGCCTACCGGGGCATCCCCAAGCTTAGATGCTTGAGACTTTTTGAAATATTATCTTGGGGTGCCTTGGGCATCCCCAATCTTGAGATTTTGTGTCTCCTTAATTCCTCTCATATCATGGTTTCTCTTTTTATCAAAAACTTCATTCACAACAAACTCAAAAAGAACTCGTGAGATAGGTTAGTATAAACCAATGCAAAACCTTATCATTTTCTACTGTAACAAATTACTAAAATTATTATTCAACATTGCATACTAAATGCTTCTGTATATTTAATACTCCTATCATCAAATAGAATCATTAAACAAGCAAACATATGCAAACAATGCAACCATAACAACAATCTGCCAAAACAGTACAGTCTGTAAAGAATGCAAGAGTAACAATACTTCCCTGACTCCAAAAATTATGAACTAAAATTCCCACTGTAATAAATTTATCAGAGCTTAATATGCAAAAATATTCAATGTTATACCATTCTCTGACTTTTCTAGGGAATTTTTGCAACAGCGGTAAGCTTTCTGTTTTCAAACAGCAACATGTATACTAGCAAAATAAGCATGGCAAAGGCTATCCTTGACTTTTTTATTGAAACTAAAGATTCAAAACATTATTCTAACTAACATCAAGCAAATACTAACAAGATAAAATGACGCTCCGAGCAAAACACATATCATGTGGCGAATAAAAATATAGCTCCAAGTAAAGTTACTAATGAACGAAGACGAAAGAGGGGATGCCATCCGGGGCATCCCCAAGCTTAGTTGCTTGGTTGTCCTTGAATAGTACCTTGGGGTGCCTTGGGCATCCCAAATCTTAGGCTCTTTCCACTCTTTATTCTATAGTCCATCGAATCTTTACCCAAAACTTGAAAACTTCAACCACACAAAACTCAAAACAAAACTCGTAAGCTCCGTTAGTATAAGAAAATAAAACCAGCACTTAGGTACTGTAATGAACTCATTCTAAATTCATATTGGTGTAATATCTACTGTATTATAACTTCTTTATGGTTAATACCACTTAATACTAGCCATAGATGCATCAAAATAAGCAAACAACACATAGAAAACAGAATCTGTCAAAAACAGAACAGTCTGAAGTAATATGTATAGAACGTATACCTCTGGAACTCAAAAAATTCTGAAATAAATTGCTGGACCTGAGGAATTTGTCTATTAATCATCTTCAAAAATAATCAACCTAAAATCACTGTTCAGTAAAAAATGGCAGCTAATCTCGTGAGTGCAAAAATTTCTGTTTTTTACAGCAAGATCACATAAACTTCACCCAAGTCTTCCCAAAGGTTCTACTTGGCACTTTATTGAAACAAGAGATATAAAACATGATTTACAGTAGCATAATCATGTCGAAAAACAAAAACAGCAAGGATAAATATTGGGTTGTCTCCCAACAAGCGTTTTTCTTTAATGCCTTTCTAGCTAGGCATGATGATGACAATGATGCTCACATAAAAGATAAGAATTGAAACATAACGGGAGCATCATGAAGCATATGACTAGCACATTTAAGTCTAACCCACTTCCTATGCATAGGGATTTTGTGAGCAAACAACGTATGGGAACAATAATCAACAAGCATAGGAAGGCAAAACAAGCATAACTTCAAGATTTTAAGCACATAGAGACGAAACTTGGCATTATTGCAATTCCTACAAGCATATGTTCCTCTCTCATAATAATTTTCAGTAGCATCATGAATGAATTCAACAATATAACCAGCACCTAAAGCATTCTTTTCATGATCTACAAGCATAGAAAAATTACTACTCTCAACATAAGCAAATTTCTTCTCATGAATAGTAGTGGGAGCAAACTCAACAAAATAACTATCATGTGATTGAAAATTAAGATCAAGATGACACGTTTCATGGTTATCATTATTCTTTAAAGCATATGTGTCATCACAATAATCATCATAGATAGGAGGCATGCTTTCATCATAGTAAATTTTCTCATCAAAGCTTGGGGGACAAAAAATATCATCTGCATCAAACATAGCTTCCCCAAGCTTGTGGCTTTGCATATCATTAGCATCATGGGTATTCAGGGAATTCATACTAACAACATTGCAATCATGCTCATCATTCACATATTTTATGCCAAGCATTCTATGTAATTATTCTTCTAGCACTTGAGCACAATTTTCCTTTCCATCAAACTCATGAAAGATATTAAAAAGACGAAGCGTATGAGACAAACTTAACTCCATTTTTTTGTAGTTTTCGTTTATAAACTAAACTAATGATAAAACAAGAAACAAAAAGATTCGATTGCAAGATCTAAAGATATACCTTCAAGCACTAACCTCCCCGGCAACGGCGCCAGAAAAGAGCTTAGTTGACGGGAAGTGAGTGAGTGCCCTTTACCTAGCCTCCCCGGCAACGGCGCCAGAAAAGAGCTTGATGTCTACTACACAACCTTCTTCTTGTAGACGTTGTTGGGTCTGCAAGTGCACAGGTTTGTAGGACAGTAGAAAATTTCCCTCAACTAGATGACCTAAGGTTTATCAATTCGTAGGAGGCGTAGGATGAAGATGGTCTCTCTCAAACAACCCTGCAACCAAATAACAGAGAGTCTCTTGTGTCCCCAACACACCCAATATAATGGTAAATTGTATAGGTGCACTAGTTCGGCGAAGAGATGGTGATACAAGTGCAAAATCGATAGTAGATAAAGGATTTGTAATCTGAAATTATAAAAACAGCAAGGTAGCAAGCGATAAAAGTGAGCGTAAACGGTATTGCAATGATAGGAAACAAGGCCTAGGGTTCATACTTTCACTAGTGCAAGTTCTCTCAACAATAACAACATAGATAGATCATATAACAATCCCTCAACATGCAACAAAGAGTCACTCCAAAGCCACTGATAGCGGAGAACAAACATAGAGATTATGGTAGGGTACGAAACCACCTCAAAGTTATTCTTTCGGATCGATCTATAAAAGAGTTCGTACTAAAATAACACCTTAAGACACAAATCAACCAAAACTCTAATGTCACCTAGATACTCCATTGTCACTTCAAGTATCCGTGGGCATGATTATACGATATGCATCACACAATCTCAGATTCATCCAACCAACATAAAAGTACTTCAAAGAGTGCCCCAAAGCTACTACCGGAGAGTCAAGAACGTGTGCCAACCCCTATGCATAGGTTCCCAATGTCACGAAACCCGCAAGTTGATCACCAAAACATACATCAAGTGGATCAATAGAATAACCCATTGTCACCATGATTATCCCATGCAAGACATACATCAAGTGTTCTCATAAAAGACTCAATCCGATAAGATAACTTCAAAGGGGAAAACTCAATTCATCACAAGAGAGTAGAGGGGGAGAAACATCATAAGATCCAACTACTATAGCAAAGCTCGGGATGCATCAAGGTCGTGCCATAGAGGGAACACGAGAGAGAACACGAGACAGAGAGAGAGATCAAACACATAGCTACTGGTACATACCCTCAGCCCCGAGGGTGAACTACTCCCTCCTCGTCATGGAAAGCGCCGGGATGATGAAGATGGCCACCAGTGATGGGCTCCCCCCTCCGGCAGGGTGCCGGGAAGGACTCCCGAGAGGTTTTTGGTGGCTACAGAGGCTTGCGGCGGCGGAACTCCCGATCTATCTTCTGTTCTGGAAGTTTTAGGGTACGTAGGTATATATGGGTGCAAGGGGTACGTCAGTGGACCGAAGGGGGGCACGAGGGGGGCAGGGGGGTGGGCGCGCCTCCCACCCTCGTGGGCACCTCCCTTCTTCCCTGGTGTGCACTCCAAGTCCATCGGGTGGCTTTCCTTCCAGAAATAACTTGTCCAGTTGATTTCGTTTCGTTTTGACTCCGTCTGGTATTCCTTTTCCTCGAAACACTGAAATAGGCATAAAATAGCAAATCTGGGCTGGGCTTCCGGTTAACAGGTTAGTCCCAAAAATAATATAAAAGTGGATAATAAATCCCAATATTGCCTAAAACAGTAGATAAAGTAGCATGGAGCAATCAAAAATTATAGATACGTTGGAGACGTATCAGAGGACGCCCGTGCCAAAGCCCTGAGTGCAGTCGGGCCCAAGCGCCTCATCTACGCTTGGCGGTACGTGGACCGGGTGCACGCTTCCAGCGAGGAGGAGTACCTATTTGCGCCGGATCACCACACTAGTGAGATCGCGCTCGCTCGCCGGCAAGCCGCCAATCGGCACCTCATGAGTTGCGAGGCTGAGGAAGAGGCATTGTGTTGGTGCTCTAGGAAACAGCCGCGCACCAGGGCACTCGTGGCGCGCTGCAAGTGCTCATGCGAGCGTCGTGGCTTTTAGTAGGAGTATAATTTAATTTCGTAAGGTGATCTCATTAGTTTTTGGACGCAAATGATAAATCCCGAATGTTTGGGAATTATAGCGTCCTTAATTAAGTATGTAAGAGGGAAAGTTTGGAAACCTTGTGTATCCGTACGCAAAGTAGGTGCATATAGTACAAACTTTACTATATACTATCACACTACACGTCTCTCTCTATATATGCTTGCAGACTGTGCTACTACCTCCGTCCAAGTGAATAAGTCATCTTTGGTTGTGCACCGTGACCAAGAAGGAGGGAAGACTTTATACACCTAGACGGAGGGAGTACTACTAGTACTTATGTATGTGCAAATGCATGTTTTAACATTACGATGCGGTTTTTGTAAAATTAGAAAAACAACACTAGTCAAGCTTGTGAAACGATTCAATGCAAAACAAATGCAAAAATGCTCGTTTGATTGTTTACTTTTAGCTTCCTTCTCTGTGGTTATTTCTCTGTCGTACTTTGTAGGGAGTATCTCACTAGTCGGAAAGGCATGCAAATTCCCAAACTGCTTCCTACACCCTGTATCAAATTTTTTGCCTAACAAGTTGTGCCGTGCAATTGGAATTCCAACTTGAGTACTAGTACTACTAGTAGGAGTACTAGGGGCTAGTTCGTTTAGGCTTCTAGATTAGTAGTAATCCCATTACTACTAGCTCCGTCCTGGTTTATTGGTCCCCATCGTAATCTATGTCAAATTTTGATCATAAATTTAACTAATGAAATGTTTGTGCATGTCACATGTACTAACATTTTATCAGTTAAATCTTTGGTCAAGATTTAACACAAATTACAATGGTGACAAATAAACCAGGACGGAGGTACTAATAGTAGTTTAGAAGCCCAAATAAATGAGTTAGGTGCCTTAATGTTACTCTCCACTGTGACTAGTCTTATGGGAAAAGCTGGGGAAGAGACGGCTTATTTTTTAAGCCGCCAAAAAAACTGGCCCTAGGAGTAGTAGCTAGGGATACTAGGAGTAGTAGGTAGGGGTCGAGTGTGCGAGATGAACCGGAGAAAGTAAATGCAGAGAGATAAAATACAAAAAAGATGGAGGGATGTGATGATTGCTTGTCCGTTTATTTTACCAGGCCACTTATTACTGGCAGTGGTTGGGTTTTGTGATATGATGGCTTTACTACCGCGCCACGAGCGGGGTGAGGGTGAGACTCCCATGCAGCGTCGTCCTCTACACTTGTACTACATCGGTCGTGGTTTATTAGTCCCCCATTGAATTTGAATGAAGATTTAACTAACAAAATGTTAGTGCATGTCAACAAAAACTATATCGTTGGATTCGTATTTGAACATACTTTTAAATGATATAATTTTAGATGACATGCATCAGCATTTATCGTACTATATATAATGTTAATTTAATTTTTTGGTCGTACTAATCTATAGTAGTAACATGCCCGTGCGTTGCACGGGAGAGTGAAATGCATTGATCGGGGAGTTGTTTATTTTGACAAAGGATGTGGGGGTCATCTCATGTGTAACAGGTATCGATAGGTTTCTTAGGATATTATTTCATCTCTAGAGCTCACAAACATCCGGGTGAAATAGATAAAAAGGTATCTTTGCAAACAAAAGCGTCCAACTATTCAACCTGCATCCAAAACTTGTGAAGAAATAACACTTATTGTGCTTTGCAAGAAATGATCTTTAAGAATTAGTTTGAGTATCAATTGTTATGCACGTTGGCTATAGATGACATGGCACTTTCTTACAGTCAGCAGTTGGCTATACTATTAAGTATTAACCATGCCCTTATACACCTAGATGGAGGGATTAAATCAGGATGACTTGGAAGGGGCAGAGGAGATGTAAGAAATGGTTCATAGGAAGTCTTTCATGAGTACTATAGTAAAAATTCATACAAGTAAGATTCTAGACTAAACTATAAATGGATACACTTTTATTCATGCGCGATACTCCAATAGATCAAGATCATGCATGGAAGTCTCCACATGCTTAGACGGCGGATTACACTGAGCGAAGACTAATGATCAACATTTAACTTGATAATGTGTATGCCCAGGTGAACCTCCTTGGAGTCCCCGTGCACCACGTTGGGGGGTAAATCATACCATGTGTCTTCCATGTCCACATCGGCGGAAAGGTCCCAGCTCTGCAGAGCCCTAGTCGGCATGATGGAGCCGGTGTCGCTGCCCACGTACCTCGGAGGGGTAGTAACAGTGAGCACGCACCCATACATCGGCCTCGTGTCAGTGTCAGCATCAGCGGCGTCGCCCCTAACGCATACTACAGAGACGGGGCGGCGGCCTGCGCGGGCCTCGCCGGTGCCCACGATCAAGAGGAAGATGTTGTCATCCTCCTCCGAGACTAGCAGGCGGCGGTGATCCTCCAGTGACTCCGACATGGTGAACGGGTAGCACGTCTCGTACTTGATGTTCTCCACCAAGGGCCAGTAGTGATGCACGATGTCCGCCGGCAAGCCCCAAAACGGCATCGGGCACTCATAGCAGTAGACGAACAGCTCCTTGGAGGCATTGACCAGGCCGTCCATGAAACGGGAGTGGCTATAGGGGACATTGCGCTAGTTGAATATATGAGCAACTTACTACGAGATTTAATCTGAATAAGCACAAAACAAATCATGACGGCTATAACAGATATTAAACTAATCATGTGGACTAGCATAGTAGATGAACAGATAGAATCTAGTAGGATACATAGTAAAAACATGAATTCTACCATGTTCGAACAGGAAGGACAGAAACACATATGATGCAACGGGAGCAGCACCGTTGGTGTTGAGGTTGTCGCCCATGTCGTTGAGGAAGAGGTTGTTGAGGTCGGGGAAGAAGTCGTCGTCGGTGAAGTCGTGGCTGCCAGCAGTCGCGAGAGTGCGCTCCCTAAATTTCAACAGCGCCTGCCGAATGGAGCGCAGGAGGGAGTGGCTGTAGGGGACGTTGCAGCCACCTAATGGAGCGCAGGAGTAGCACACGAAGCAGTAGATGGTTCTCCTCCCTAAGTCTCTATCTCTACTCTTATCTCTATCTCTACTACTCTTCTTTGTTTTTTATAACAAATCGAATAGTACTGCACCGTCCGCTGCACGCCCAGTTGAACACGCCTCCTCGCCTCCATCATCACCAACTGAGTCTTTTATAGGACTAGGAGTAGAGAAAAAAACGAGTTGGTGATGATGGTGTGTCGTGTCCAGTAAATGCACCACGCCCTCACACCTACCTCCGTTTAAGGAGGAAGGCGTGAATCGTCCCCATCATCGTGGCCTGACGCATGCTCGGGGAGCTTAGCCCCATGCACGCCACCCACGATCTTACCCACGACGCCGCGTTTGACGCATGCCGATCTGGGCGTGCGTGGTGGGAGCGGAGTTAGATTCGGCGTGACCTAGGCTGCGCGTGCCCGTGCACTGTTTTGGGCCTGGCCCAACAGCGCTCGGCACCGTGTATGGCCCAGGCCCGGGGGCTCCTGTCGGTGTACTAGAGTAGGGGTACCCTATTACCCCGAACTCGTGCACGGGCAGTTGCAGCGCCCCGCGGCAAGGCTTGCCGGGTGACCGCCAGGACCCTCCGTGGTTCCCTTGAAGACCATTCAAAAACAAAGTATTCAAATCAAGGCCCCGGCAATTGGAGCTTGCCGGAAAGGCCAACCAAGGCCCCGGCAAGAGGAGCTTGCCGGGAAGAGACAAGACCCCGCAAGAGGAGCTTGCCGGGAAGGCCACTCAAGACATACCAAGAAAGCTTGCCGCGACGCGCTCTGTGTCCCGGCAAGATCCGGCGAGCGACAAGCTTCCGGACGCGACAAGACGACCGCCGCAGCAAGGAGCTTGCCGCGGGAAACCCCCACCTCGTGCCCGCACTCCAGCTCACCTGCTAACGTGTCGCTCTGGGACTCTCCCAAGCACACGTGGCGGGAGGCCGTGTAGCTAGGGGTACGTGGTGGCAAGCGAAGATGAAGAGAAGCCCATCGTGGCAAACGGTGGCACTCCTAACGGTCACTTTTTGCACTGTTTAGGAGACTCAGACAGGCATTTAATGCCCCTGTCCCCTGCCGTCAGAATTAGGTAGGGCACACTGTATCCACAATAGCGGTAGCTGCACCTACCCATCCTTTTCCATTTTTACCCTTCTTGTCTACGTTGCCCCCTGTCGGTGACCCCTTGAGAGTATAAAAGGAGGCCCAAGCGCAACGTAGAAAGGGGACCCCGAAGGATTCGGGAGTTCAGAGGTTAGGCCAGTTCGGCTCGTTCAACACCAGGAACACTCTCACGCTCGGTCCGGCAGCGTCCATCGCTCCTGAGCAAGAATTCAATATACACAAACAAGCAGCAGTAGGGTTTTACGCATCCGTGCGGCCCGAAGCTGGGTAAAATCGCCCCGCGTGCACTGCCTCGATCCGCTCTTTGTGCGCTCTCCGCCCCCCACCGAACCGAAAAGGAGCCCTGTCCCCATAGGTGTTGGCGGGAATCAGCATCACCCCCGGCATCCTATGAAGATGCATTTTATCCGCTTTGGGTTCGAGCTTATCAACCTGAAACAATTTCACATAAGCATCGCAGCCCCAAACTTTTAAGAAACAACAACTTAGGTTTCTCCAAACCATAGTTCGGTGTCGTCTCAACGGAATTATGTGGTGCCCTATTAAAGTGAGTGTCCTTGTCTCTAATGCCTAACCCATGAACGATAGTGGTAATTAGATAAGAGATATCATGGTACGCACCATATCCAATAGGGTGCAACTATGATGTTCGGACACACCATCACACTATGGTCTTCCAGGCGGTATTAATTGTGAAACAATTTCCACAATGTCTTAATTGTGTGCCAAAGCTCGTAACTCAGATACTCATCTCTATGATCATATCATAGACATTTTATCCTCTTGTCACAATGACCTTCAACTTCAATCTGAAGTTACTTGAACCCTTCAATAATTCAGACTTGTGTTTCATCAAGTAAATATACAGTATCTACTTAAATCATCTGTGAAGTAAAACATAACGATATTCACTGCATGCCTCAGCACTCATTGGACTGCACACATCATAATGTGTTACTTCCAACAAGTTGCTATCTTGTTCCATCTTACTGAAACCGAGGCTTTTCAGTCATCTTGCCTATGTGGTATGATTTGCATATCTCAAGTGATTCAAAATCAAGTGAGTCCAAACGATCCATCTGCATGGAGTTTCTTCATGCGTATACACCAATAGACATGGTTTGCATGTCTCAAACTTCTAAAAAATGAGTGAGTCCAAAGATCCATCAACATGGAGCTTCAGCATGCGTTTTACACCAATATGACTTACATGGCAGTGCCACAAGCAAGTGGTACCATCATTACTATCTTATATCCTTTTGGCATGAAAATGTGTATCACTACGATCGAGATTCAATAAACCATTCCTTTTAGGTGCTAGACCATTGAAGGTATTATTCAAATAAACAGAGTAACCATTATTCTCCTTAAATGAATAACCGTATTGCGACAGACATAATCCAATCATGTCTATGCTCAACGCAAACACCAATAACAATTATTTAGGTTTAACACCAATCTCGATGGTAGAGGGAGCGTGCGATGCTTGATCACATCAACCTTGGAAACACTTCCAACACGTATCGTCAGCTCACCTTTAGCTAGTCTCCATTTATTCCGTAGCTTTTATTTCGAGTTACTAACACTTAGCAACCGAACCGGTATCTAACACCCTGGTGCTACTACGAGTACTAGTAAAGTACACATTAACATAATGTATATCCAATATACTTCTATCGACCTTGCCAGCCTTCTTATCTACCAAGTATCTAGGTTAATTCTGCTCCAGTGGTTGTTCCCCTTATTACAGAAGCACTTAGTCTTGGGTTTGGGTTCAACCTTGGGTTTCTTCACTGGAGCAGCAACTGATTTGCTGTTTCATGAAGTGTCCCTTCTTGCCCTTGCCCTTCTTGAAACTAGTGGTTTCACCAACCATCAACAATTGATGCTCCTTCTTGATTTCTACTTTCGCGATGTCAAACATCGTGAATACCTCAAGGATCATCTATCCCTGATATGTTATAGTTCATCACGAAGCTCTAGCAGCTTGGTGGCAATGACTTTGGAGAAACATCACTATCTCATATGGAAGATCAACTCCCACTCGATTCAAGTGATTGTTGCACTCAGACAATCTGAGCACAAGCTCAACGATTGAGCTTTTCTCCGTTAGTTTGCAGGCTAAGAAAATTGTCAGAGGTCTTATACCTCTTGACGTGGGCATGAGCCTGAAATCCCAATTTCAGCCCTCGAAACATCTCATATGTTCCGCGAGGTTTCGAAAAATGTCTTTGGTGCCTCAACTCTAAACCGTTTAACTGAACTATCACGTAGTTATCAAAACGTGTATGTCCGATGTTCGCAACATCCACAGACGACGATTGGGGTTCAGCACACTAAGCGGTGCATTAAGGACATAAGCTTTCTACTGTCCGCATAATCGCTACTGTCAACTTTCAACTATATTTTCTCTAGGAACATATCTAAACAGTGGAACTAAAGCGCGAGCTTACGACATAATTTGCAAAGATGTTTTGACAATGTTCAGGATAATTAAGTTCATCTCATGAACTCCCACTCAGATAGACATCCCTCTAGTCATCTAAGTGATTACATGATCCGAGTCAACTAGGCCGTGTCCGATCATCACGTGAGACGGACTAGTCATCATCGGTGAACATCCTCATGTTGATCGTATCTACTATACGACTCATGCTCGACCTTTCGGTCTCTTGTGTTCCGAGGCCATGTCTGTACATGCTAGGCTCGTCAAGCTAACCTAAGTGTTTCGCATGTGTAAATCTGGCTTACGCCCGTTGTATGTGAACGTAAGAATCTATCACACCCGATCATCACGTGGTGCTTCGAAACGACGAACTTTCGCAACGGTGCACAGTTAGGGGGAACACTTCTTGAAATTTTAATAAGGGATCATCTTATTTACTATTGTCGTTCTAAGCAAACAAGATGCATAAACATGATAAACATCACATGCAATCAAATAGTGACATGATATGGCCAATATCATTTTGCTCCTTTTGATCTCCATCTTCGGGGCTCCATGATCATCATCGTCACCGGCATGACACCATGATCTCCATCATCATGAGCTCCATCATCATGTCTTCATGAAGTTGTCTCGCCAACTATTACTTCTACTACCATGGCTACCGGTTAGCAATAAAGTAAAGTAATTACAAGGCGTTGTTCAATGACACGCAGGTCATACAATAAATTAAGACAACTCCTATGGCTCCTGCCGGTTGTCATACTCATCGACATGCAAGTCGTGATTCCTATTACAAGAACATGATCAATCTCATACATCACATATCATTCATCACATTCTTCTTGGCCATATCACATCACATAGCATACCCTGCAAAAACAAGTTAGACGTCCTCTAATTGTTGTTTGCATGTTTTACGTGGCTGCTATGGGTTTCTAGAAAGAACGTTTCTTACCTACGCAAAACCACAACGTGATATGCCAATTGCTATTTACCCTTCATAAGGACCCTTTTCATCGAATCCGTTCCGACTAAAGTGGGAGAGACTGGCACCCGCTAGCCACCTTATGCACCAAGTTCATGTCAGTCGGTGGAACCTGTCTCACGTAAGAGTACGTGTAAGGTCGGTCCGGGCCGCTTCATCCCACAATACCATCGAAACAAGATTGTACTAGTAACGGTAAGCATATTGTACAAAATCCACGCCCACAACTACTTTGTGTTCTACTCGTGCAAAGAATCTACGCAATAGACCTAGCTCATGATGCCACTGTTGGGGAATGTAGCAGAAATTCAAAATTATCCTACGTGTCACCAAGATCTATCTATGGAGAAACCAGCAACGAGGGGAAGGAGAGTGCATCTACATACCCTTGTAGATCGCTAAGCGGAAGCGTTCAAGCGAACGGGGTTGAAGGAGTCGTACTCGTTGTGATCCAAATCACCGGAGATCCTAGTGCCGAACGGACGGCACCTCCGCGTTCAACACACGTACAGCCCGGTGACGTCTCCCACGCCTTGATCTAGCAAGGAGAGAGGGAGAGGTTGAGGAAGACTCCGTCCAACAGCAGCACAACGGCGTGGTGGTGATGGAGGAGCGTGGCAATCCTGCAGGGCTTCGCCAAGCACTGCGGGAGACGAGGACGGAGAGAGGTAGGGCTGCGCCTTGAGGGAGAGGTTCTCATGTCCCTGGCAGCCCCAAAACCCCCACTATTTATAGGAGGAGGGGAGGTGGTTGCGCCCCATCTAGGGTTCCCACCCTAGCGGTGCGGCAGCCCTAGATGGGACTTGGAGGGGGCGGCCAAGAGGGGGGAGAGAGGGGGCGCGCCCTAGGGTGGGCCTTTAGGCCCATCTGAGCCTAGGGTTTCCCCTCTCCCCTCCTAGCTGCGCCTTGGGCCTTGTGGGGGGCGCACCAGCCCACCTGGGGCTGGTCCCCTCCCATACTTGGCCCATGCAGCCCTCCGGGGATGGTGGCCCCACTTGGTGGACCCCTGGGACCCTCCCGGTGGTCCCCGTACGTTACCGATAAAACCCGAAACTTTTCCGGTAACCAAAACAGGACTTCCCATATATAAATCTTTACCTCCGGACCATTCCGGAACTCCTCGTGACGTCCGGGATCTCATCCGGGACTCAGAACAACATTTGGTTACCACATAGAAACTTCCTTTATAACCCTAGCGTCATCGAACCTTAAGTGTGTAGACCCTACGGGTTCGGGAACCATGCAGACATGACCGAGACGTTCTCCGGTCAATAACCAACAGCGGGATCTGGATACCCATGTTGGCTCCCACATGTTCCACGATGATCTCATCGGATGAACCACGATGTCAAGGACTCAATCGATCCCGTATACAATTCCCTTTGTCTAGCGGTATTGTACTTGCCCGAGATTCGACCGTCGGTATGCCGATACCTTGTTCAATCTCGTTACCGGCAAGTCTCTTTACTCGTTCCCGTAACACATCATCCCGTGATCAACTCCTTGGTCACATTGTGCACATTATGATGATGTCCTACCGAGTGGGCCTAGAGATACCTCTCCGTTAACCGGAGTGACAAATCACAGTCTCGATTCGTGCCAGCCCAACAGACACTTTCTGAGATACCTGTGGTGCACCTTTATAGCCACCCAGTTACGTTGTGACGTTTGGTACACCCAAAGCATTCTTACAGTATCCGGGAGTTGCACAATCTCATGGTCTAAGGAAATGATACTTAACATTAGAAAAGCTTTAGCATACGAACTATGATCTTTGTGCTAGGCTTAGGATTGGGTCTTGTCCACCACATCATTCTCCTAATGATGTGATCCCGTTATCAACGACATCCAATGTCCATGGTCAGGAAACCGTGACCGTCTGTTGATCAACGAGCTAGTCAATTAGAGGCTTACTAGGGACATGGTGTTGTCTATGTACCCACACATGTATCTGAGTTTCCTATCAATACAATTATAGCATGGATAATAAACGATTATCATGAACAAGGAAATATAATAATAATAACCAATTTATCATTGCCTCTAGGGCATGTTTCCAACAGCTTTGTCCCTTCATACTACCGCTGCTGAGCCTCCCTTCCTGCTAGTACTCTGACGTCTACATGGATATTGCAGTACCCCATCGGAGGCATTTTTGCCCCCCTTTGCGCTGCTACATATGATATAGGAGCATTCCAAGAGGAGGTATGTTGTTCTCACTGATGATGCCGAGGTCATCTACGAATCTGGTGATGAATCTGTGACTTCGTTTTTGGGCTTTGGAAGATTGCCTTGTGTATTATATACTTTCCCATACCATGACAGGCTTTAAGCTAGAAACTGGGCATGAGCCCTGCCCATATGTAAGGTTTTCAGGCAGGCAGCCACATCCATGCGTAGTCTTAAGTAGTACTCTCTCCATCCCAAAATAAGCGTCTTAACTTTGTACTAACTTTAATACAAAGTTTCCTAAAAAAACTTTAATACAACATTGTATTAAAGTTGAGACACTCATTTTGAGACGGAGGAGTAAGTGGATATGATACTGGAAAATCATATATTTATATTTAGATCACTATTTTAGTGATCTAAACGCTCTTATATTTCTTTACGGAATGAGTACATCATAAATCATAAGTATAGGTTGGCACACTCGTAAGATGGATCACAACACCCATTCAGTTTGGTTTACTATTTGTTGCTCAATTGCATAAAATTTGTCCCTTTTTCGGCATTAGTATAAAGAAGGTGTACCTGTTTATATTCTCGTATACACTAGATCAAATCCACATGTTTGATATGCCATATGATTTTTTTTGCTCCGAAAATATGTAATGTGGAGTCTCCAAAACATGTTTTTAAAGATATCGGTTATACCTACAAAATTTTATGTTAGAAAAATTGTATTTTGTAGTCATATTGTAATCCAAGCATTTATTTTTTTTTATTTTTCAAATATTTAAAATTTCTTGGCAGTCAAAATAATGAAGGATTGACTCAGTATAAATCTCAAACGGTGAGAGGATTTGTTGGAGTAGATATTACATGGATATAAGTGTGACGTACTTTTTTAGATGGAAATGGTTGCGTTTTTGGTCATGCATCTCGACGAGGTTCAGTACAAAACGAATACAATCTGGTGGGATCTGGACCAAGCCTTACAAAATTTATTTATTTCTTTTTTCATAATATTGGTTGCACCAGAAGAATGCAATGCTAGAAGAACGCTATTACTGAATATAATTTTTTCAAATGTGACTACTTTTCTCAGTTGGAATGGTTACCATTTTATTCATGCATCTCGGCGAGACCTGATTTCAGTACAAAACAAATACAACTGTTGGTATGTGGACTCAAATCTTACAAAGTTTATTTGCACAAACTTCCGTAGCTAAATAATGTGCAACAACATTTGCATATCACCGCACCTATGCCACTCCTCAATCATAGAGCCATAAGCACACATGTTAATCTCCTTGTCATTTAGTTTGCTCGCCACTGACTGGTTTTGAATCTGATTCGATGATGATCTTCGGAACATCCAACTCATGTGTTAGTTGGTAGCGAGTCGGCAGGCTTTCAGCTCGGCCAGCTCGGAGTACATGTCATGGACTTAGGACAAATGGATATCATTTAAAAAAATCCAGAACCCCGATTAACAAAATCGAAGTGTGACCAACTTAGCATGAATGAATATCAACAAAAAATTCTTAGAAAAAATACTTGTGCTGGACTTATCAATAGATATGCATCGGGTTTAAGGACTGCTAGAGGCACGTGGTCAGATACCTCCCATCCTATTTATAATATTGCTAATTATGGACTTACATGCATGCATGTGTTGTCTGGCCATGTATCCATCCAACTGCTTGCACTCGCTGAATAGAAAACTCATGCCTGATTTTTTTATCTTCGGCCACCGCTTCAGATTAGTGTATCCCCTTGCATCCTTGCCGGATGTTTCCAATGACGATAGTCATGGTGGATCTGGAAGTGCAGGACCATGCGCTAAACGTAGAGATATGTATTTATTTCCTATTCATGGAGTCCATCGGCCGGCCACAATCACTCGATGAACTGGGTGAGCCGGACGGCATCAAATAGTAATTTTTTTGGCATGGATACATGACCAATTAGTATAGCCTCCAATGACGTTCGTTTCCAGGTGACTTTGATCCTGGGCCGGCTACGACTGGAGCTTATGTACGTGGGGAGGCAATCACATCAACAACACAAAGAAGCTGGATTGCAAGGATACTGATGAGAGATCTTAGCTGCCGCCGGCTTGCGTGAGGCGGTGATCACATGTTAGGGTACGTAGCCTATGGTATTTTTTTCTTTTTTTTCCTATTTTGGAGGCGGAAGGGTATGAGAAAACTTAACCAAGGATATTGGTGGGTAATTTTGGTGAACTCTAGCAACAATATAATTATTTTCAAGATCCATTGGTTGTAACCGTTTAGTTAAAGTAATTAATGGCCGGATGATTTTGATTATTATGGGATTTTTAATTTAATTATCTTTTTTCTGGTTAGCCCGTAAAGTACTTTTTATATATAATAGATGTGCAGATATCTGTGAACATGAGTTTGATGTGGAAGTTGAACTTGGAATGTCGGGCTTGCGCGTGAACTATATACCATGTCCAATGCTTCGTCTATTATTGTTTGGGAAGTAATTGCTGTTATTACATAACCCAAAAAAAATATTTTGTGCCACATCAGTAGATGCATGGACATCACAACAGGCATGCTGACTGGATAAACATTTGAACCTAGCTATTATGAAGGAAATTTTGTATTGACAACAGTTTTAGATAGCAGGAGACGCCTAGCCTGCTCTGCCTCTGCTAGCTTATTTCTGGCTTCTTCCATCTCTTCTTTGGCTTGGGTGAAGAGAGCGTATGATTGCTCTTTTCGCTTCTTCAGTAACTCAGCTACATTCCCATGGGCTGCTACACGCTTTCTTTCAGCCTTTACTAGAGCCACGAGGACATGAACAGTTGACGACTCCACCTGGCTTGTGTGTAATCTAGCATCATATGGGAATTTGCATCTTGTGTCTAATCCAACATCATTAGGGAACTGGCACCTTGTGTGTAATCTAGCCTCATTTTAGAAACATGATCTCGAGGTCGACCATACTTCCCTCCTCGCAGGAACTGCATCCTGACATGAAGTTACTTCTTTATTACATCAATACTCAGAGCAACCCAGATCCATTTAGTAGAAGCCAGATAAACAGAACTCGGAGAATTGAATTCAAAAGTAAAAATATAAAAAACAGACTACAAGATGAGAACACCCACTTCCTACATCAAGCCAAAAACGAAAGCATTAGGACTCTTCTTATTACACATCGAAGAACACGAGGCTTAAGAGAAACAGAAATTACAACATATACACATCGAAGAACACGAGGCTAAACGAAAGTAATTGAAAGGGTGTTACTTACCAAAGCTCGTTTTACAGGTTCAGTGCAGCTCCTCTTTAACTTGCCATGCTCCTTGAAGATGTCCCCAATATCCCGTGTTTGGTCTTTGTTGCTCCTCTGCATGTTCACACTCGTGGTTTTAAAATCTCAACATGGCAAGAAAAATATACTACTAGTAATACTTGCGCATCTTGTGGGAAACATTAAAGCACTCGTCTGCCATGTTAGAGCATCGCCAACAAAATCGCAACGCGCGGCGCTTTAAAAAAGCATTTACAGTGCTGAGATCGAGAAGTAGAGATAGAGACTAGAGACTAGAGAGTAGAGGATAGTTCTCAGCATAGATAGATAAAAAAATAGATAATTGTACTACTCCTCCTCGGTGATGTCCTCCTATGACATCTGACTGTAGGCGTGAAGATACCGATCATTGTCGGATTCCCAGGGCGACGCTGCTCCTAGCCTCATGTTGAATTGAGCGTCTCGTTTTAACCTATGCCTGTCCTCGCGATAGGCGGCTCGCTCCGCCCTCCTCTTATCCCTCTCCGCCCTCCTTTGCGCGTAGAACTCGCGCTCGTTGATGATGTCCTGCGGGAAGCGTTGGCACCACGGCGCCATGGCTTCCTCGTCCATCTCAGCAATGCTGAGACGATGCTCCCGCCTCCGGTTGTCGCAACGATCCTCGTCGGTGATAAGCCGCGGCAGAGGCGCGAGCTCCTGCGCCCGCTCCCGCGTCGGCACGTTGGGGAAGTTCCATGTTCTATGAGGCCACCGGAGGTGCCAGGCCGCCGCGCCGTACGCGTGGGCAGCCTCGTTGCCGGTGTCAAATTGCCGAGGCCGAGGCGCATCCCGCGAAACCGGATCTCGGCAGAGAAGCCGCCGGAGGGGCGCACGCGGACGCCGCGGTATCCCCGAGTTTCCCGGCGACGCGGCGGCATGGTGGCGCGGTGGCGGCGAGGCGAGAAACAGCGGGGAGAGAGCGGTGGTGAGGCACAAAGCAAGGAGAGAGCGGTGGCAAGGCACAGAGCGGTGGGAGGGCGTTGGATTTTATAAAGCGCCGAACGCCACGCGCCAAAACTAGCGCACGCCCGACCGCTTTTTCCCCCGCGTACGCGATCCTTTCCCGACGTCTCTGCTATCTCTACTCTCTTCTCTACTATTATATGTATTTTATATTAAATATTTATCTCTACTTCTCTACTCTCTACTTTTTTTTCTCTACTCTTATAAAAACAGAGTTGGTGATGATGGTGTGCCTGCCATCCTGTAATATAGGCTGTCCGATTTATATCTGACAGATAGGAAGGAAACAATGGCAATTTTCCAAAAAGATACCCACACCCCTCTCCAGCTTTGCAAATAAGGCTTTCCCTCGTTCATCCTTTTCTCCCAAAAGATAAACTACTCATTCAAATGCATCTTGATGCGTGCAATGCATGGGCATCTTGCTAGTTCTAAAAAACTTTCCATCATTTGCCACACTACTGGTTACAGATGAAAAACCTACCCAAGCACAGCGCGATACAGGAGCGACGCACAATTACATGCTGATATTCTGTTGGACAATGGAGGCTATAACCAATTACTTTTATGGGAACAATAGCCACCAGGAAATTTGAAGGGTAAGTATGAACAAAATTGGAACTGCACATGTACTGCTAAGTGATTCAATACACACATTACCAATCGAGGAGGAGAACGATGGTCGCGGCGGCCTCTGTGAGTCATGGTCGGCAACGGGAGTCAGTTCATTGTCCACGACGGTGGTGCTTCTGCGCTTGGCATCGGCTTCTGAGAAGCAGATCCGAGACCGTGGAAGACGGTGCCGGAGAAGAGGCTCCGTGTACGACGACGACGGTGGACCGGCTCCAGTGTGGTGTACGAGGTCGTCGATGAGGCAGATGCGCTGCGGTGGACGAGTGCGCCGATGTAGAAGGGGAGGAGCACGAAGGCTGCGGTGCCGTGGAGAAGTCTATTTTGCGGTGGGGATAGAAAATGGGGAGTATTTAGGTGTACTACTCTGGGTGCCGGGGTGGGGCTGGCTGGGTAGGGTGAACCTGAAGTTACGAAAATAGCCCCCTACCAAGCGTCATCCGTAGGCCTGTTCCGAAGGCTATGATGGTAACTTCCCACTGCTCAAATCAGGGTCGCGGGAGATTTTCCCGCCGACCTCAAAATTTTGTGACACTGAACTCCCCGTGTGGCGTGTTGGGTGATTCGGCTAAGAAACTAGCGAGTAGTACTAGTAAACTCTACATATTAGGTTTGACCAAAGTCAAACTTCCTAAAGTTTGACCAAGTTTATAGAAAAATATAAACATTTACCATAACAAATATGTATGATGTGAAAGTACATTAAATAATGAATCTAATGGTATTTATTTGTTATTGTGTATGTTAAAAAAAATTGTTATAAACTTTTTGAGAGTTTACAAAACTTGACTTTGACCGATGCTAATATGCAGACTTAAATAAAAACGGAGGGAGTACACATTTGTTTTCTTAGTTTGTAGTGAATTAATCATTTGTTGAAATTGTGAAATAAATATATTAGGCTACTGACTTCGAATGTAATGGTCTATACAATTCAATAGTTATAATCATTGTCGAATTCCAACATGTATACGAGGTCTATAGTACTTCACAACATGCTCAAACTCACACAATCCCAGTCAAATGAGAATGTAAATGCATTTCATAGTTATTACTTTGTAGGATGCAACAAAACCAACCATAACTCTACATCAGCCATTATAAAAGTAACATTTTGAACATATCCCAATGTGTGAATGAAACGTGCAGAGAGAGCTTGCGAAGATGGAGCAGATAGGGAGGGAAAGATTGTATGTATGTGGATGAGAGAGTAGGAGACAAACCTAACAAGACAGAGAGAGAGATACAGAGAGAAAGAGAGAGGAAGTTAGGTCTGTGAGAAAGATGGAGACATGTAATATATGTGAGATGTGTGTGCATCCGGATTCTGTACACCTGGAAGGAGAAGAGACAACAGGTTTGATGAGAGAGCTGAAAAAACATGGACGAGAGGGGAAGGATCTCGTGGGTTGAGGGATTGATAATTTTGTGGGGGAGAGAGGGATTGGTAATTTTGTGCGAGAGAGAGGGTGGGGGGATTCAGTCAGCCGTCGTCACATCATCATGCTTCCAAATGGCCCCGCATTCTCTAGCGCAGTGTGGTCGCCGTCTTCGATCTCCTCGATGCCCTCTTTGAAGATTAAGGTGTTGTGCATGCTGGGGTGCAGAGAAGAACAAGCGAGAGTGGTCGCCATATAACCTTGGATGGGGATGAATTGTGTGCTCGGAGGAGGGGGGTGTGATGTGTGTATGCTAAACAGGGTATTCACGAAGAGATTGTGCGTGCGAGATAGAGAGCGATGTGCGGCCTTGAGGTGGGCAGGGACCGGGTGAGGGTGTCAAAATGTGCGTGTTGATGCATGTGTTACATGCGATCGTGCGAGGGACGGACGAATCGAGAGAGATGGTTGTTGTGTTACGGATGCTCCTCTCTCTATCTCTCTCTCTCTCTCACATACACACACAAGTAACATAGAAGACCATTCTCTCATGTATACACAACGTATCGGCATCTGTCTATGTCTCACTCATGCATGATCATTTGCACATTCACACCTCTTTATGTCTCTATCACACGCACATCGTCTCCACATTGCCCTTCCGCCACAACACACATATGGACACATACACACATTCTCTCTCAGTCACACACACAAAATCAGTATTAAAAGAACTAGGGCGCACCTGAAACATCCAAATCCAAATAAACACGAACTGGAGCTAAATTCAAATATATGGAAATATTGTAGCGTCAAGAACTTTTCCAGGAAAAAAAGTTGAGTAATATTCGGGGATTGTTTTCACACACACAAAAAGGTTCAGTTGATGTCCTTCGAGCGCGACACGGTGACGCACCGTTCGATCGACCGCGTGGCCGCTGTTCATGCGCTTGCACATGACTCTGTATCGTGGTTGTGGTAACTAATAAAAGCGCTGCCTAAGTCTAACGTTTACGTGTACTAGTACAGTTTTCTTTTAAGTTTGACCAACCCTATATATAAAACTAAACTAAGCTCCCATATGTGCACTCATCAATATGTCGCCGCCGTTACGCATGCCGGCGCCTGCCTGCTCCGACCAACAATTTCTCGCCCATCACCGCCGTGTCGCCGCCATCCCTATGCCATGAAGCCGAAGGCTCGCCCGCTCACGTCGTCTGTAGACCCTCCTCGCGATGCCGCTGCGCTGCCAAGCACACGAGCAGCTGGTGGAGCCGCGTCTATGCACGCATCATACGAAGAGGAGGACGAGCACGTGCTCCAGCACGCCGAAGAGGAGGAAGCATGTCATTGTCGTCTCCGCCCGTGCGGAGGAGGCGCGCATGGTGGCTGCCGCGGCGGAAGCCGGTCGCACGCGTGTCGAGCCCGCAAACCGGGTGCGGATGCGGAATCTACCTTCGAGACCTTGAATGCCACATGGATCCTGTAATCTGAAGGAGCAATTTGGGTCATTCAACTCTTGTGAGCTGTTTGATCCAACATGGATGGCTAGAAGGGCTTCTTCAACCTCCGAAATTGATGCACGGTTCATCTTCTCAGCCCGCCACACACCTAAACGCCTGTGCCGCCGCCCCGCCCTCCCCTGAACCGCCTGCCACTGCCATTCCCCCCCACCCCCGCCATCCGTTTAACCCCGGGAACGATCCATTTTTTCCGGCGAACTGCATTCCACACCCAACACTCATAAGATAGATCATGGGCACCCTGCCACCCTAATGTAGATACTGGGGTAGCTTCTCTGCCATCTTATTCCTTCGCTCCATCAAACTTCTTTCACAAATCGACTGACCCAAATTATACTACTAGTATGAACGTATTAAGATTAGTAGGAACACGAAGATATGAGCAGTAGTACCAACTGCAAGAAGAACAGTAGTAAGACATAATACTAGTACTACTGTATATGTACTAAAGCGTTCAAATAACGAGAAAGAACATAAACATAGTTCTGCTGGGGCCTCAGCACAACACACCCTTGAAAAAAACTAACCAACTAGTCTGCTTGACACTGCAGTAGAACGAGCATGAGCGACGGCACTGCCACCTACTCGGAGTCCGAGTCCACGTCCTCGACTTTTTCCTCGTCCCTCTTCCTCTTCCTCTTTGCCAATGCTTCTTTGCTTGAACCGGACACTGGGCTCTGCTTCTTCATCCAACCCTTGTAGATATTTAAACAAAGATATGCATCCATTGGTGCATACATGATGTGATCTTCATGTAATGTCTTCGACTCCCATGCATGATGAAACTCGTGGTGAGGTTTCTTCAGTTTAGCGTACGAACGATCAATTATGGCTGCTTCCAGGGTCAACATTGAAGGCTAAGAGGAGGACACCAGGCTTGCCTTTTGGAGATTGAAGGGCTGGCCTACAACGAGGCCTATCCGACGAGGACATCCCTGTCGTTCCTAAAGTCTACAGTAACGAATTTCACTCTTTCATCCTTGAGGAAGTTCTTAAAATCCTGGCACTCAACATCGGCATAGCATATGTGGTAGACTAAGCACACGTTATGTACGCAAACCTAGATCATGGTGGGCTTCTTCTTCTCTGCCTCCTTTAGAGTCTTCTCTCTTTCCAGGACTGTGGTGTACTCAACATCTCGCCCAGCGACCCACTCATCCGTTGAACTATTGAACATGCGTAGGAAGCGAGCAAGGCATGCTTTCACCATTGCGGATCCATGTGTGCTGATGGAAATGAACTCATCGTCGGTGATGGCTCTAACCTGGTACTCAGCAGTGACCATGGAGATTTGGGAGGCCATGGATTTTGGAGGAGGGTTAGGAGAAGTTGAACTGGTGTAATGTGAAGGACGGGGCGACTGGGAGCGAACTGTTGTAAGGTACTATACTAGTAGAAGACAGGGACGAGTAGGGTGTGCGAATGGCGTGGGGTTGCTGGCTTGCCCGATGGATAAATGGCTGCAAGCCCGCAAAGAGTTCTCGAGAACTATGTGGGACCCACTAGATGTCATGTCTACTAGAGCCATATCGTAGGCCTGACGGTATAGCTTCTGCATGTTCGCACGCCATGCCGGCGCGTGGATGTAACTTTACTTAATCTGGTCGACCATCGCGCCTCCCATGACCTTCGCCTCCCTCGCGCGGACGCGCCCATTGAGACTTCGACCGGCTATAAATGAGATTTTTTTTGCCTACTCCGCATGCATGATACTCCCTCTGATCCTTTTTACTTCTATCAACCGTTTGCAAAGTGTTTGACCAAATTTATACTAAAAATATCAATATCTACAATATTGATTATAATGAGTATAAGAACTACATTTTAGAATGAGTATAAAAATATTGATTTGACATTGTGAATGTTGATACATTTTTCTATAAGTTTGTCAAAGTAGAGGTACATTGACTTTAGACAAAACTTAAATGCACAATGCAGACTAGTTCCTCCGTCCAGGTGCGTGCCATGTCCTATCTTTTCAACACAACAAAGTTAGCTATTAGAGTACTACTACCTCCCTTCTAGTTTAAAGGGCTCGATTCAAAATTTTCACCTACTCTTAGCAAGATAGAGGCAATGGAATAGTTTTTGTAGTCTGCAAAAGTACTCAACTAATGTTGTCGTTCTTCACAAAAAAAATGTGTTTACCAATGCATGCATGAACACTAGTTACTCTAACCCCCATCTCTTCTTTAATTCTTTGCCACATCAGCATGTTTGCTATTCCCATGTGCATGATACCAGCTAAGATACCACCATTATGGCCAGCCTTAATCATCGCATGCAATAATTTAGTGCACCTTTAAATATGAACATGTGTGGGGTGTGTATGTTTTTAATGACTTGAGATTATACCTAGCCCGGCATGCAAGATGACTTATTATGCACCATTCCCCATACCTGCAGGAAGCCCGTTCATCTCCAAATCTTTTCCTCTTCATGTGTGGAAACAATATGCCTGCCAGACTCTCCTCCCTCCGGAGGTCCCACCACTCTCCCCCGTGTGGAAAAAATCTGCATGCATGAATCTCCTCCCCCCGCGCTCATCCAATCGGTTGTGATCAGCAATATTACCACCCCTTCCCTCCCCCGTAATTTACTCCAGCAAATATGCCCACATAGTTGTTATGTTAATCTCGCAACATATCTTCTGGGACACTGCTTCAGTTACTTAATTGTAGGTGCATTGGGTCACTGACATATGGGCCCAATAGGGGTCTGGCCCACATGTCAGTGATGCAACTGGACCTGCAGTTAAGTCAGTGCAGCTCAGTCCATATCTTACGTAGGTGTGCCATTGCTCGCTATAAAGACAGTGCCTCCCACGGCATTCGGAAGAACGCTCATGTTCATCGCTATCTCCTTCCCCTCCCTCTCACGTCGACCACCATGGCATCTACCCTCCCAAGCCCTAGGTGCCACTCGCTGCACCGCTCGGACGGTCACGCGTCGCCATTCCGTTCCTCGCCGCCACTAGTCGAGGAGGACGCGTCAGCGTTCAACTCCTCACCGCAACACGTCGAGGTGGAGGCGTTGGCGTTCCCAATCTCGCCAACACGCGCATCGGAGGATGCGTTGGCTCCACG